>NC_052394.1:9506405-9806405 GCF_009389715.1 Phoenix dactylifera | reverse complement strand
TTAATAGTACCATGATAAATATGATGGCAAACAAAACGATAATATGTTTCAATATATTTAGTGCACTCATAAAAAGCATCAATATGAACAATTCAAATGGCACTTTGATTATCACATGAAATACTAGTAGCACCATAATGAGTAACTCCTATATTTTCTAACAACCATCTGAGCGAGAGAAGTTCATCATCAGTAGTAGTAGTGTCCATTACTGGCTTAGAAAGAGTTATCTGATCCTAAAGAGTGCGCATCTAAGCATAAAAATCTCGCGTAAACTAACTAGACTCTTGATACATACGATGAAAATCACCTCGAAACTGATATCTATGAGTAAGACCGGTGATAATATACCATCTCTCCAACATGTCCTACATCTCTTTAGCAATATTTCAATGGCCAAATTCTTCATAGATAGATGGAAGAGATATATTTCTAAACCATGTGATTTTCTGATGGTCTTTACAGGCCCAATCTTTCAGTCAATCAAAATAAGTAGTATCATCCTTATTATCTAGCAGATTGTTTGACATCTCCAGTAACAAATCACCATAGCTTTTTGCCTTTGAGAAAGCTACGCATGGCTGGAGACCATCGAACATAATTGGACTCATTCAAGACTATCTCAAAGGGTCTGGAAATCTCAGAACAAGTCTCATTAGTAGACATAATTGTAGCAAAAATTAGAAACCCAAAAGAGCAATAAAGAAATCTGCTGCAAATATAGAATCATCATCATAAACTGATACCAAAAACGAAATCAACATGTTGAAATCCGTTTGGGCACATTTCAAAAAAATTCCACATGTGCTAACATGGCGGTTGATATGGTCAGGTCTGCTAATGTGATGATGAAGTGGCACCAAATGCTGACGTTGCTTCTCAATTGCTGACATGGAATTGGATGTTGCATCGAGATCCGATCCAGTCACTCGGAAATAGGTCTGAACACGGATCCAAGTGGAGCTAGATGAAATCCAAATCCTTCAGGGGCCTTCTTTGATCCGAACATGGGATGGCTTCGGCCAAGTGGCGGAAGGGTTTGCCTTCCTCGTGAGGCTTCAAACTGAAGCCCTAATTGCGAACATAGCAGGGAGGCAGTGGACCAACGAAATGGAGGTGAAGGATTTGGACCGATGGAAAGCATGAGGGCTTACATCCCAACCCTAATCATGATGGACAATGGCAGATAATGGTAGTGATGAAAGAGCCAGCCTTTGAAATTTGGCAAAGGAGAAGAATAAGGTGATGGAAGAGAAAAGCATAGCTGATAAAACTGTAGAAATTGAGGGGCTAGATGGTGACAGAGACAGTGACAAAGAATTTTCAAGAGGCTAGTAGATGGTGTTAGATAGCAACACTAGAAGGAGCCCAAGTGGGAGACTATCGCTGCAAGCCACCATCTCCACCACACCATTACGGCCAGCCCAATTCAACGACAAGGATGAATGCCTTGTCAACCCTCCACACTGAAAAGCTGCTCAAAGTATTTCAAAAAACAAAAGGCTATCATCCCCAACAAATCTCTCTTGGAGGAAACTTTTTTTATCAAACCAAAGAAAAGGTTTGGATTTTGGCTCGCCAAGAAGCATGATGGGCCCATAACCCATAAGTTCTAAGATCGAAACCTTGCTCCAATACTATTTTAAAAAAAAGAAAAACAAGAAACGAAAAAGATAAAATCTTTATAATTCTAATTTTGTATATGAATTACTTATATATAATAGGATGTATAGTGTATAAATATAAATCTAATCATAATAGAATTTGAGTATGATAACAACTTTATATGTATGTGTGTATGAGAGAGAGAGATAACAACTCTATAGTTGGTTATCTTAATAGATTCTCCCATGAGTGAAAAATGAGGTTGGAGTAAGAATACCATTATAATACGACCAAGGAGCACAGCTTCTGAGGGGTTAGAATATTCCATATATATGTTTTGTCTTTATTGCATATAGTTTACCTGGTTACAGCATTCAGGGAAGGACGCATGAATTGAGCACCTAAAGGTGAGAATGACGAGGCAGCAGACCTCCTTAAGAAACCATCCACCTCTTCTCGCTCTTTTCCAGCCTCACCCCCTATCTTTTGCTTTGCCAGAGCAATTAATGCGTCACCTCAGGCTTTCTTTTCCGAGTGCCCTCCAAGACAAAGCTCTTTTTAGCAGCAATGAGAGAGGAGCAAAAGCTCTTCCAACACCACGGCCTTCTCTTTCTCCTTTCCTCCTACATTTCTTTTTATTAGCTGGTGGTGGTTAAGCGTGATAACAATGATTAAATGAAGGACTAAGAGTAGAAGGGGTGATAGCCATGATTCCCTCTGCGATTGACCCCAGTAAGTACATTCTTCTTCTCTTTTAATAGGTCGTAGCAATGGTAGTGCATGTGATCATTGATCCTTTGAAGTTCACAATATACTGTCATTATCTTATTCTTCTTCGAAGCAAAAGATTGAAAAATAATTTAGGGCATTGTCATTTGTCAGTTAGTCGTCCACCACTCTCCAATAATTTAGCATTGCTTTTTTAATAGTTTCTGGTATTTAGAATCTATCTATTTAATTTCGTAATGCTGCGCTCGCAAGGCTGGCTTCTGTTTTTCTGAATATTTGCCAGGGTTAGGTTATAATTAAAGATAGTTGGTGGATATATATTAATTTTTTTTTCTACTTATTTAATTTATTTAGTTCTACGATCTGTAGACTTGTTGTATGATTTTAACTACAAGCAGTCAATCGCTGGATCAATCGAGAGGTTACATGTCACCTGTGTAACTATGTTGCATGAAAAATTTTCGTCAACTTAGCATGCTTTGTTGGTCAAATTATGCTGTCAGCTCCCACCGTTTATTCTTGTCTTGGTTTCATAAACTATGACCTTCACTAGCATTAGGTACTTCCACGTGTTACTAGGACTGGATTATAAGATGCTGGACTTGTTGTATTAGTAGTTTACTCTTGTAAGTTTATTAATATCATTCCTGTAATTCTACCTAACATTTCAAAGAGAAGAAATGGAGTTGGTAACTTAAAGTGGCTCAGAATAATATGAATTTATGATCTAACCCGTTAATCCAAACCGTATATAATCCACTGTAAATATATTCAGATTTGACATAAATTAGTTTGTTAAAATCTGCTTAATTCTTTTCTATCCTATTTAACCTAATTCATTTAACCTCTTTAGCCCAATGAAATCTATTTAATCCGTCAAAACTTAAAAACCCTTTTAACATTTTTAATTCATTTTGCCTAACTTGATCTATCTAATAAATGAATTATGTAGGTTAGATCCAATAACCTATTTAATAAACGGATTGTATTTATATCTAAATCTTTGATCGGTTAATAAACAGATCGAATTTGGGTTGGCAAATTTTTGATCCGATCCGACCCGATCGGATTGTCACCCTCAGTTGTCTATCTGCATGAATGAATTATTTGAGAGAGAGAGAGAGAGAGAGAGAGAGAGAGAGAGAGAGAGAGACCTTAATCAATCCAAACTCAAGAAAATTCTCGTAGCCCACCTTAGGGTGCAACCTTTTACGCTAGCGACTGGTGAAGTACGAGGCGGGAGAGGATGCCACTCGTCTCTTTGCCGTTGGCATGCAAACACATCCGCGCTCAGGGGAGGCCCACGTATAGATAGATGCCCATCCGCAGGCATATTCCACAACTTCGTTGGAAATTTTAAGGAGAAAAAAGAGAAGAAAAGAAACAAGTACCAACCCAACAATTACTTGCCCACCAAACCTTTTGGTACCTCTCTCTCTCTCTCTAGGGAATGTTCTAGAGAGAGAGGGGGAAAAACACAAGGACCAACCATATGAAAAGAAAAAAAGAAAAAAAAAAGGGATGAAAGCATGCATCAATGGGTGCCTTTTCTCTTTTCCTATTGATAAGGAACGAGTTGGGAGCAATGTCACCCCCTAATGTTCAAAAGTTACCAAGTGGCATTATATGCTTTGGTAGGTTGATAGGACTCATAATTATACACATAACATGGCACACATAATATTTTGTGGAGGATATATAAGACTACCTTTTAGTTTTATATATTTTTGATTATAAAGAATAGCTATCTAATCTCGAATTGCGACCAATCTAATATGATAATGCTGCATGGCGTACATAATATTTTGTGCAGAATAAAACTACCCTTTCCTTTTATATATTTTTTATTATAAAGAATAGCTATCTAATCTTAAATTGCGACCAATCTAGTATAAGAATGTTTCTGAAAGAAAGCATATGCGTAATTTGCTAAAAACTAATTAACGCACATTGCATGATCTCCAATCCATGTCATACAAAACGGTCAAAAACACGAGATGGAAAATATACACTAATCTCCCAATAGCACTCTTTTAATCATTTTTCTTTATTTAAAACTATAAAAGGATACATCGTGCAATCAGACTTCCTAAACTTATAGTGCTTATACCAATTCTGCACAACTATAACCATCCACCTTGTATGATGATATGAAAAAATTGACAACTATAATTGTGGAGTAATGTCTTTCTTGTTCACAACACTCTTGACCTTCTTTTTATGTATAGAATTTATATACACTTATTAGTTGTTTCCATGGCATTATCCATCTAAGGAATGTTGAAAAAAAAAACAAGATATCTTCCAATACGATAGATTCACCCAAATAACACATTTGAAATAAAGTTAGTAACTAATTAATTCGGCTCATGGACGAAGAGCCAGATGCCTAGTTTGCATCCTCCATCGTCGCATCATCCACCATTAGCTTTAAAATCTATACAAGTGGATAGATAATGAAGTTTAAAATGTTTTGAGATATGTACAGTGGGTGATCCCAAGCCTAGCAGGCTAAACCACATGTCCAAGATGAGTATTTGTGAGGATTCTAAATTAGATCGGAGTTATCATATCTAAGATATATCAAAAGCCGTGCTAGTAACCCTAGCACTTATTTGCTGATTAATTGGCAGATCAAATAAAATCAGCAACCAATAAACCATGTCAAGATAATCCAAAGTATTGAACATATTTTGGTCATCATCCAACAATTACATACAGTGTTTTGGAAATGTCTATTGGCGGCTGTACAAAAACAGGGGCCGGTTTTTCCATTACACGACAGGCCTTAATGGCCCCCTTCCATCCATTATATTTCACGTGTGTGCGCCCCATTTTGTCGCAAATCCACCAACTAATCCCATCACCCACTCCCCAAAACCTTTCTCCCTTTTTTAATCCCCCCCTCTCTCTCTCCCTCTCTCGTCCCTTTAGATTCTTCAAATCTATCTCTCTCTTTCCCGGCTTCATCTCTCCCCACCGACAGCCAAACCTTCTCCCCAAACTCATGGCATCAGAGGAAGCAGCATCCGAACCCCTCAGATACAAGGTAATTTTGTTACTACTGCAACTACGACGCTTCTTATCTCTGTTTCTTTAACAATATGGACTCTTTCCGGTGGTTCAGAGTTGGGTGTTGAAGGTATCAATCCACTGCGAGGGATGCAAGAAGAAGGTGAAGAAAATCCTCCAAAAGATTGATGGTATCTCCTAGATCTTTCCAATCTTTTGCCTTTCTTCCACAAATTGTCTTCACTTAATTGTTTGTTTGTTTGCTTAAATGTTTCAGGTGTTTATACAATTGATATCGATGCTCCCCAAAACAAAGTGACGGTGACGGGAACCGTAGACGCCGAGACGCTCATCAAGAAATTGATCAAGTCGAACAAGCACGCCGAGCTCTGGCCCGAGACGGAATCTACCAACCCAAATCCCAGCAGGAACAACAACAGCAAGAATCAGAAGCAGAGCAAAGACGACTCCAAATCGAAAGGCCCCAGTGAAAGCTCTGATGACAAGGCATCATCCTCCGATGGTGCCTTCAATACCGCCGGTAAGCCCTCTTCCGACGCGAGCAAAAGTGAACAACGCAAAGCCGGCGATGGCAACAAAGCTGAAGAAGCCGCCGGCGGCAAGCCCGCCGAGCCCAAGAAAGCCACCAGCGAAGCTTCCAAGAGTGACAACAAGGAGCCACCGAAATCCGATGAAAATAACGCCGGCGAGGGCTCCAATTCGGCGCCAGACAAGGCTGCCGGCCCTGCCAATGGCGAGAAGGCCGCCGGCGACGGCGGCAAGAAGAAGGGAAAGAAAGCGCCGAGAAAGAACAACGATAACAACGGCGGCGGCGGCGGAGAATCTGTAGCTAAAGAGGATGGTGGCAACAATTCGGGGGCCGCCGGCGGCATTAGCTCCCCGCCACCGCCGCCGCCGCCGCAGCAGCAGCAGCAGCAGCAGCAGCAGCACATGTACCATTACCCGGTATACCATCATGACCCAGCATACGTGATGAGCTACAACACGGCGCATCGGAGCGCAAGCCAAGCGTACGCCGCCCCGATGCCACCGGTCTCTCAGGAACACTCGTACTCACCCTACCCTCCTCCGCCGGAGTTTTACTACGGTCCGCTGGAGCCGAGCTCATCGATGCCGCCGCCGCCGCCGCCGGGGTCCTACGACAACATGTTCAGCGATGAGAACCCAAATGCTTGCAATCTTATGTGAGGAGAGCTGCCGGCGGCTGGCCGGAATCCGGAGGCACCAGTACTACTACCATCTTTAGCTTTAGGTAAAGCACTTGGAATTTAAATGAATATATCCGTTGTGAGATGATGTTAAGCTTATACTTCTTCTAAGAGTGGAATAATGGATGCAGTGTTGGCATTGGAGTTGGCTTGGTTTTGTTAACTCTTCTGTGTTGTAAAGCTATATTAGAGGTTGGTATCAATCTCTCAATAGGCAAGTAATAACATGTCAAGTTCAAGGGCTCTAAATGAGTTCCTTCTTTCTCCTTCTTCATGGCCTTTTTTTAAACAAGTAATAACATGTCAAGTTCAAGGGCTCTAAATGAGTTCCTTCTTTCTCCTTCTTCATGACCTTTTTTTTAACATTTTTTTTTTCATTTTTCTTCTTTTAATATGATATGAGGGCTCTCTGCTCTCATTGTGATTTCTTGGTGGAGGTTGAAAGGCTATTGTCATGTCGTGCTGCTTGGTTTGCTTGCAGGGCTTTTCATCTGTAAAGAGGATTTGGATCCCTTCATGCCTGGTTGTACCATGTATATTCGCCTAATTATTTTGATGGAAGGAAGGCAAACATGAAACACCTGAGACTTAGGGTCTTTAGCAAGGTGGACCATGGTCTTTGCACACTGTGATAGTTTTTTTTTTAAAAAAAAGACACACACAGAGAGAGAGAGAGAGAGAGAGAGAGAGAGAACAAAAGAAAATTAGAACAAGGTGTAGCATTATTACACACCAAATTTGCTTGTACTTTTATTAAACCTAAGAGGGGAGTATGACCTCCTCCTAGTTGACCAGGCTTGCTGCATTTGTTGGCTGAGTTCGACCAGCTTGTGAGAAATTGTTGATACCAGGACTTAGAGGTAATAACATTCCTTTGGGCAAGCCATATTGAAACCCCTCCTTGAGTGAGAAAATGGGAGTAGGGTGGGTAGTAGAGTTGGACCCATAGAGATGTGGTGAGATGTGCTGGCCCCACCTAGGCTTCCTCAGGTGATGGGCCCAACACAGCATATGTCCATCTGGAGGAGCAGTAGGGTACATAGTCGTAAAGCCTTCTTTTATAAAGACTGACCACCAAAGTAGAGCACAAGACCCCCTTCCTGAAGTGCAGCAGGCCAAGGTAAAGGGAGGGTGGTACTTTGTTCATTGTCATTATGGTCCCAGGGAGGGTCTCTTCTCCTTTTGTTATTTGAATTATACTGAGAAATAAGTAGATGAGAAGTAATGTATATGCCTTTCTGGATCCATTTTCGTATGGGAACCTGTCTATTTTTGACTATCCTATCCAATTGACCAAGGTTGCTTCTTTTTGAGGAGAAACTTATTTGGTTGTCAAAGCTACGAAGTTGCCTTTTCTCTATGGATGTGGAGGAGCATATATGCTTAGATGCGCCCACGAAATTGCACATCCATGGTGATGGTGTCCATTGGGACGTTATTCCCTTTTTGTTGTTCAGGAAATTATGCCTTACCCCTGGAGCACCGCATCAGCGGTGGACCATGCCAATCACCTTGTGTCGTTTATGCATGTCTTATTTATCGTGCACTCGTCTCGGATTGTTGCTCCCCTCACCTCATCTAGGATTGTTTTTGTGGTGCATTGCTGATGTGGTGCACCTAGTGTAGGATATAATTTCTCTCGTTGTTCTTATGAATATTATCCATCTACCTGTTATGATTGGTCCCACGACCCACTAAACCAACCCTAGCTTTTCATCATTATAAAACTTTCCATATGGGAGGGGAACAATACTAACGACATTCATATTATTCCCCAGAAAAATGTATTAACAATCATGGCATCACCAGACTATAATTCCTCTCACTCACATATGGTGCTTGCAATCGAGGATGAGCTTAGCATTTTCCTTGTCACAATCTAAATTTTCCTCAGAAGCACTTACATTGCTGGAACATTTAGGTGGCTATTTAGTTGGTCATATAGGAATCCATGATTATAAAATTGGTTTTATATATATATATATATCCTGCATTGGATTGAGATGATCTAATTTCTTCTAATAATTTGCCGATGAAGGGCGTTGTTGATTGAATCGAACGGCAGAGGAGATGGTGCACCGTGAGGCATTAGATCATGTGTCAAGATAACCTGGATGTTAGTAATTGCCTTCAAGGAAAAGCAGAAGGCTGACATGAAAGCATGATGGCATTGTGAGAGCGATGGCTTCTTTCAAAAAGATGCGAAACTAGAGTTAGATGTGCTTGGGAATCTTAATTGAGAAGCAATGCATGTGGATGATGGGGCACACAGAGCCATTGTTAATGATTCTTTCTATTGTTAAAAGGACCATGCCTCCCTTGAAAGCCCATTCAATATTTCATGCAGCACCAATGGGTCATACGTGAACACCAATCATATGCCTCGCGTGCACGTTTTGATCAAACGTAGAACCCACTTGCACCAGTGGTTAGGATGTAACCATCTGCCAAAATATTCGGCACCATACGTAGCAGTCATATATAGCTTCCAAGCCTGCTTAACTGCCAAATAAGAAGAGAAGCATCATCCCATAAGACAAAATATGACCATGGCCACCAATCACCATGGAAGGTTGCTTTGAGCACATTAAGCAAGGTTTTGAGAGGCCATCCATGTTTTGAAAGGCCAAGTTCATGCAGACAAAGTCCATACATAGAGTGCATGGCTGCATGCACGCGATGTAGGCTTGACCTTAATCAGTGTAACAAAAGATCATTAAATTATACATCGAAAATATCACAGTGGACTGAGGTGAAGGGCCCCCGGGCAGGGGGAAGCATGGCGGCTGGTATCAGACAGTGCATGAAATCAGTCATCAGCAGTGCATGAAGCATATATTGGACTCACAACGGACTACTGTGATGAAGTAATAAATTTAATGCTGTTATATACAAGGTTGTTAATTATCATAACTCTTTCGATGTTCTTCGGAAGATCAATTTATGATCAAGTTCTTTAAGAAATAAGGGTTCGAATTTCTTGTGCAGGCACCACTAGATCTGCCATCGACTTCTGCAAAACAGATTCACACATCCAACCATATGACTATCTTCTCTTGCATTCAAGTGGGGATTGAATAATTGAATGTGATGCATGGTCTGAATGATGGAATGGGACAGGAGGATGGCAAGTCCACACTCCACATAAATACTTCAATACACAAATTCTATGTCAAGGATATATGAAGAAACAAGTCATGTATATATCATTATCTGACCGAAGTGTTACATTTTCTTTCTTCAGCTTAGATATGGACTATGGAGCTCTGACCAGAACAAAAGAGTTCTTGGATACGGAATTGCCTTTGGGTATTATGTTCCAAAAAAATATCTTTGAGAGTGTGACAAAAGCACAAAAAAAGACATCGGAAACATCTTTGGCTCAAGTCATAGAGAAGAAAGAAAGAAAGAAGGGGGAAAAAAAAACACTCGTCTATTGATCCGTCGCTATAGCCAAGTCAAGAGAAGTGATCATCAGATATAGATAACCCAAGCCGAAAAAATAAATGAAAGCGAGCTTCTTTCAGAATAAACATCTGATATAGATAAGCCATGCCAAATGGCATTTGCAAGTCATGAAGAGCCACAGCACAATAATGAAAAGGAAAAAGATTTATGCAACATGATTTGTGGAATGATGTAATCAGCAGCATACATGGTGAATATAAAGTTAAATGAATACCAAATTAGACCATCTTGTTGCATCTGAGTTTCTACCTCTACAGCTTATTGAATTGTCCTTTAGTCATGCACAATACGACATGTCAACTTTATTTATTCTTCTTCTTTTTAATAACAATAATCATACAAAATATTTTTGTACTTTTGTGGGGGGAAAACATAATAATATTATTGTTGTTATTGTTACTGTTGGGGAAATATAATAATAATAATAACATAAAAGATAATAATATAATAATAATATTGTTGTTGTTGTTGATGTTGGAAAAATATAATATTGTTGTTTTTATTTTTTTAATTAGTTTAATTTTACTCAAGAAAGAGAAAATAAAGAAGTACATGATAATAACCAAGGTTTACTATACCAGTCGGTATCGTACCATACCGTATATACCGACACCGTAATGGGATGGTACCAATATAGGGTCCGATGACGAGATGGCAAATCTTGATAAGAGCAATACATTTCTTTGGTTATCCATGTCTTCCATTATATGCATTTATTTTTTGAGAATAAGACGATTATTGGCTATCACTTAGGATCCTATCACTTGGAGAGATGAGTACCAATCAACTGAACTACTAGTTGTTCGCTTTCATCGTATATATTTCATGTGCCGACCGCTAGTATAAAAGACTTATGGAAGGTTGACAAAAGTTCCAGCAATTTCTGCAATACATTCTCCATTGTTATCGAACACTCTAGCTGCAGCAATTGCCGGACTCGAAAGTATGATCTTTAGCTGCATGTTTTCCTATCAACGGTATTAAAAAAGAAATTTTGAATTCTGGTATAATGTTCGGCTTCATCGTTCGTCCAAGTGCTTTGAAAGTAGTAGAAGTTCATAAAAAACTTGTAAGGAATGAGTTAAGCCGAACCACAAGTTTCTATTTATCATCCATTAGTATCTTCTTGTAGCCCTGAGCAATATGACACCCATCCTAGGTCTCAAAATGTAGAGATCATTTCCTAACATCATGATATTGACACACCGAACGTCACATAATGTCCACCGATGTTTTCTTTGATCTTTTGGTCTATAAAATTTCGCCGCAAAACCTGTTATCATCGGTCATTTCCTAACATCATGATATGCAAATTTTCATCAATAAACAAACCTCTGCCCATTTTCCTTGGATCCAGATATATCAACAATTTTATAAAATACAAACCTTCGAAATTCACAAAAAAAATTGAGGTTCTAATTGACATGGTTGGTAAATTTACTGCATGTTAGTACTAATGGCGTGGGTTCAAATCCATAAGAATGGTGCTATGCTGTAACACTCTGTTCGCCACTTAGTCCTCCCTAAGGAAATTGGTGCAACTCACAATGTGGCAATTGCATGCTGCCCAAATAAATGGCCTAACCATGATCAATTGCATCAATCTCCTACTGTCACATTGGACTGGAACTGAGTGAGGAATAGAGGTACTGCATGACCATTACTCAATCCAAAATTGGAATATGTGAAATCTAGATTGGAAGTTCAGGTGGTAATGCCAACTTCTCCTTTTGTCATGCCAAGATTAACAATAAGATTACCCATATCTTTAGCTACGGGCTCTGTTAAGCTTATGTTTTGAACAAAACCAAAGTTCAAGGCTACAAATAAAGCCCACCCTATAGCTCCCATTCTTTGGAAGGATTTCGATCTAATAATGGCTTAAAGGGCTTTCTCCTCTCTCCTATTTTCCTCCCTATCTTTCTCTCATGCAGAGCCAAAGACCCTCTGCCTTCCTCCGATCATCCAGGTCCCAGTGCTTCCGTACAATGTGGATCTGTTACAATTTGCACTGAACTTGGAACACATAGAATGTGATTGGTTCTTATACAACTTGGCCACGGGCTCGACCCCATTGCCCCCAAGCCAGCCATGGTGTTGTGGTATGGACAGAAATTTAGAATGTAGGCAAACAAGTTGTCCCTTCCTCCCCCCTTCCCCTTTTCTTTAAGCGAAAAAAAAAAAAAAAAAAAGAGGAGGCATTTCCAAGAAACTTTCTTGAAGATAGTTATTTTCCTATTATAAATGCAATGGCAACTTGGAAATGCTAATCTCAGGATGCAATGCCTAATCAAAAAAAAATGCATATCAAAAAACGTAACTAGAAAAGATAAAGTGTAGTAGGAAACTCAGAATCAGAAAGGAATTTGTTCTTTGTTTTACATGTTCCGATGGATTTACAAGAGTCCAAACATTGCATACATACGTACCTTGTTTAGAAGCGATGCACCTCTTCATAATATTTTGTTTTTAAATAATGTAGAAGTTTCCAAACAGCTAATTACTACATAAGAATTTAAAAAGTTTTTTAAAGAATTTTGGATAATAAGCAGTGGAACTTCCTGCTAGAAGTAACTACCTAATGAAGTATTATCCTCAAAGATGTAAGGTATAAATTTTCAACAAGAAGCCCCATTTCCCTAAATTTTCAATTGCAAATCACTAGAGTTAAGACAACCACGATCCATTTATGCAACTCCTTTGAAACACTCACATCTCATGGAAAAAGAATGGCTAAGAAATGAAGCCATTAAAAAAGAGCAACCCTTGCCGATCACGGTGATCGAGTGGATCCGGAGTCGGCGTCGTGATGTCGAATCCAGACCGCTGCTCCGAGACACTCGTAGTCTCCTAGTAGAGTGTGGACTATCTCAAGCTTCGCACATCTTTAGGAAGACGAATAGCGCCGCTGATTGGATAGCTTCCTTTGCGGTCCACCACTCTGAGAGCTTTGCTTGGGCAGATCCTGCATTGGTCCTGATTTCTTTGTCCGAGCCTATCTTTTCTGATTTAGCGGGATGTGCTCACACCCAACACATGTAAGCTGCTGTTGTACCCAAAAAAAACAAAAAAGCAACCCTCGCGGCCAGGTACCATACCGGTGATTCTCGACCATTGCAGTTGCTGCAACCACAATCTTGCTCCTGGTTCTGGCGAGCCATTTGTCATGCTCTGTTCAGGATGAATCCTTGCCTTAGGTTCCATTAGTCTGTTAGTGTTCTCTCAGATGTCTGGCCCTGTTAAGAGTTTTATTGTTTTCAAAATATTTCTTAATTTTCTTATCCATTAGAGATGCTTGTTTCTTTAAATTTTTGACCGTTTGGTTTTCTCAACGAAGAGCCACTTCATTTAAAATTTTTAAACTTGGACTACATTTTTCTCACAAAGAGTTAATATTTTCACTTTTATATATAATACAGACAACTCTTCATTCTCTTCTTTCTTACAACCTCATTCTCTCACACACAAAATTAGTAAATATATGGGCATACTTAGGGTGCAGCCTGAAGTACAGAAAGTGTGAGCTTTATATCCTAAAAACAATATTTCTACAAATCCATCTGTATAGTAGAAAAATAATTATATTTAAAAAATTATCACCTGCTGAACGATAAACCACGGGTTTCTTTCATCCTCCAACTCCCCTGCCTGCAGTTTTGGCAGTACGTGAATGTGGTCTCATCCCTACCACACAGTCTGTTCATCTTTATGGTGCATCATGCTCTGTCTCTTGCGCGCGAGTCCATATCGTCTCTTATCCCCGCGCCTTGGACCACCGATCACAATCACACCATCAAGAAGTGGTCTCCGATTTACCGGAGAACTCAGGGCATCATGGCCCCTACCAACACCACAATTCCCTGTTCCCAGGATCGCATCAACAAGCAGCCACACCAGCAAGGTCTAAGGGCACCAACAGCAAGACAATGGCAGAATGAAAATAGATGAGAAAGATGAGAAAGCAGCAGCAGCACATTTGCTGCTAAGATTTAAGCATCACAGAACTGCTAACAAATAAGATAAGCAAGAAACTACTCGAATAGTCATAAAAACAATTATATGAACAGATCTAATCAAATATATTAATGAGTAAACAAGAAACCATGCAAACATCTTGCTGTTAATTAAATTTAAGATCACCAAAAAGTCTGACATCCCTATTCTAAAGCGAACAAAACTTGAACAGAGTGGGCACCATCAAAATTTGCTCGAGGGATGGGCAACATCCTCCTTGCATATCCGCAAAGAAACCCATCTGAATATCCCAGACAAAATATGGAAGCAAGCTATATACTCAGACAGTAGCAGCAGCACCAGAGGCAGCAAGCTGCTTCCTTGCCTCCTCGATGATGCTGAGCTTGATACACTTGCCTTTGGGAAGAGAAACCCATGGCTTTGTCCCCTTGCCAATGGTAAAGACATTGCCAAGGCAAGTTGCAAACTCGTGACCAAGTGCATCTTGCAGGTGGATAGTCTCAAAGCTGCCCTTGTGCTTCTCCCTGTTCTTGATAACACCAACACGTCCCCTGTTCCTTCCACCAGTCACCATAACAACGTTTCCAACATCAAACTTGATAAAATCTACAATCTTGTTAGTCTCCAGATCAAGCTTAATGGTGTCGTTGGCTCTAATAAGGGGGTCTGGGTAACGAATTGTATGACCATCATAAGTATTCAGATGAGGGATGCCTTTCTGACCAAATTGAACAGACCGGACCTTGCATAGCTTGAACAGAAAGATAACAAAAACAAAGAGTATTTAAGACACTGTACAACAAAAACCTTTTTGCTAAATGTGTTAAAAGATACAAAGAGTAGTCTGAGATTGATCCAAGTGTTGAAATGAATTCATTTGAACAGAACATTGATAGACAGACTTCCAGTGCATCTTTATGACAATTCATTGCTCAGTAATTTCAGGAAGATCAAGGGCATGGTATCTAGCATGTAAAATATACTTTACATGGGTGGAATAGTTTTATAAGCAGTTAGGCATTGATTGGTCAAAAATTAACACAAATTAAACCATCTCAACAGCAAAGAACCAAGCAAAGGAAAAGATTATAGTAGTCGCAAAGTTTAAGACTAACGATTGCTGATCAAAAAGCAATTTGCATCGAAACGTTATAGTGTTTGAGAAAGCAAAGGCATGTTTGTTGATTTTAGAACAGGCAACTTATGAGGAGGAAAAAAAAAAAAGAGGGCAGGTCACAGGGGGGAGGCAGTGAAGCAAAATAGTGATTTCTTTTGATAATTCAACAATCATACATTATGGTGCATCGATGCAAACATCAACATGAAAAGATATTTAGACACAGACCTTAGCCTCCTCATCCTTGATTGAGTGGAGATGGAAGCTTCCCTTGGTGTCATAAAGGAGCCGAAAGTTCTCATTAGTCTTAGGTATTGATACAACATACTGCAAATTACAGAATAGAACAGCATAGAGATAACAAATATGATTAATAATTCCTAAACAGTGCCATAGAAAAGTGAATAACGAACTATGGCTGATCAATATGCATACCCATGAAACCAGCAGGGTAGGTCTTGTCAGTCCTGACCTTTCCATCAACCATGACATGTCTTTGCATCAGAATTGAATTACTTCACGATAAGTAAGAGCATACTTCAACCTATTCCTTAAGATCAGAATGAGGGGTAAACACTCCCTTGGTTTGTGTGGACCGGAAGATGGCTTCGGGGCCTAACACATAACACCTTTATACGGTAAGAAGCGTGGGCTGGAAATAGGAGAGGGGGGTGGAGGGGAGGTGAATGCATGTTGACTTACAAAGGCACCACCAAGCTTGTCCAGCATCCAATGCTTTGGGGCATTAAGCCTCTTCAAATGCTTCTTCAAACCCCTCGCCTGAAGTAAAATAAGCATAGACTTAGGCCAAAAGCAAAATGATAAAGATATACTGTATTTATCACTTCAAAATGGACTAGCACTATGATATTGAACGTTTGCTCATCAGAAATGACTGGGAGCTTGTAGATGCACCCGCAAGAGAAAAGGTGCCAGACTTTCTACTACATATATTGCAGTTATAAGTAGAAAATTGAAAATAAAATAACAGCATACCTTTTACATTGAGCTTTCATGCAAACAAAATAAGCTACAAGTAAAACCAGACAAGAAAAGGGTATTTGATCGGAACATCCATCTTCCATTTCTAAGAACCAGCTGTTCTAGCTTAAAAGGCAAATATCAAGTGACAGGAAAATTGGTTGATCACATTACCATCATAGCTCAAAAAAGTCAATCTCGCTTGATAATAATTTGATTGGTGTATAACAAGCCATAACCTATTCTGGCAGGCCTAAAACAAATCTGTCTTAGCCCAAAGGTGAAAGTTGTGCTTGCAGAAGTCTGGTATAGGCTTGGCAACATATAATAGCAAGAACATCTTAGGGTGTACAATTCACACCAATAACAAGAGAGATCCGTCAATTTTTTTCCAAATCCTAAACAACATATACAAAGGGAACGTATATTTTTCAATTTTTCCATCATCTTTTTTTCCAAAATTTTAAGATAGATAAAAAGCATGGGGTCACGTATACAACAACATCACGCACGAACATAGTAATGATCCAATCTCACAAGAGCCACAAAAAGCTCCCTCTTTTTTTCTGTTTTAGTTTAGAAGATACTTGCACATTAAATTTATGCTCAAGGATGTTTAGAATGAACAGCAATATATGGATCCTCAAAAAACTCATTGCATCAAACAAATAGCCAAATCTGCATTAACAGATACTTACAAAGGTTCTACCCTTATTTTCTCAATCTAAAATCAGAATATTCTAGGGAAACAAAAATGTTTTAAAAAATAAATCTAAATCAAGTGAAAAAACTCAGCAAGTAAAACTAGACAAAAAAGGGTATTTTCCCTGGACAATCCATCTTCTTCCATTCTAAGAACAAGCTGGTGTAGCTCAAATGGCATATACAAAGCAATAGAAAAATTGATTGATTGATGGCACACGGACAAAATTTCGATATTGCTTGTAAAAATTACTGCATGTTTCAATCAATATTCAGACAACAAAAAGAGAGGGATGAATCCAATTAAACGAATAAAAACAAAAAATCTTCAATTGCAAGCTTATATGGCTAACCAAGGGCTAAAAACAGCAGTTAGAAAAATGAGCCATCATCTCGCCTATCTACAACATTCAAAAGGAAGTTAAAGTTCCAGAATCTATTAGTTGAAAAGGAAGAAGACTCACCCGGAATTCGCTATGTTGGTCATTCAACAAAATAAGTTTAGATCCAATATCTGGAAGTGCTCATCCAGATAAATCATATGGAAAACCGATAAGAAAGGTCCACCGTACCGGTACCGGTCGGCGTACCGGTGGCGGCCCGGACCAGTACAAAACTGGTCCCGTGCCGGTGGCGTACCGGTCCGAACCGGTCCCGTACCGGTTCCGTACCAGTTCTTCAACAATAAACTACCGGTACCGGATTACATGCTGATCCGGTACCGGCCGGTACGGACCGGTACGGCAGATCATGCCGATAAGGGATTCATACTTCAAAACGAATGAACAAGGAAACATTTCAAATTGGAAGGGAACTGAACTCGGTACAGGGTAACATTTATGTAACAGAATAAACACACTCTCCAATTTATAAAAGCCATGCAAAGTTATTATTGCATAGCTTTGTTTTTGAAAAAAAAACAATAAATAAAGTTTGCAGGAGAAAATGTTAAACCAAAAACAACAATTTTTGATAACACTGCTATCATATTGCTCAACAAAGTCAAGCATACTAGATAATAATTTGTTTGGTATATAACAAGATGTAGCGTATTTTGATAGACCTAAAACAAAAATTGTTTAGCCCAATTGTCAATGTTTTGCTTGCAGCAGCTTGATATCAACTAAACAACATAACAGAACAACAGTATCCTATGGTGTGCAATATTCGAAAAATATCAACATAGGTCCATCATTTTGTTTAAATCTTAAGTAACGTATACAAAAGGAACTTTTTTCCCAATCTTCCATCATTTTTCCAAATTTTAAGCTGGCTAAATATAAACCATAAGGTTCCATATCCAAAAACATCATGCACCAAGCTGAATGCACACACCAATTTCACAACAGCAATAGAAAGCTCTCCGTTTTTCTGCTTTAGTTTACAGGATAATTTTACATGAGATTTATTTTCAATGATAATTTTCATGAACAGACACTAACGGAGATCCAACCCTATTTTTCTAGTCTAAAACACAAAAACATTCTATCCAAAAAAAAAAAGTGGTGTTTTCTTTTCTTTTTTTTTGGCTTCTGAAAACCCTAAAAACGCGCAATCGCCTGCTAGATCGCACAAACATTGAACAAGCACTGGAAACAAAACCTTAAATCGAGTGGAGATGCCTTGCAAACCCTAACCCAAGATCGAAACAAAAGAAATGGCGAAGAAAAGATCGCAATCATAAAATTAAACTGCATCAAGTAACGCAGATAACATCATTGCTATCGGAAGAAGGGACGAAACCGAACCATTTTGTGCGAGGTCTCGGTTTTCTCCTCCTGCTAGAAGAGCTCGAAGTCGCGCGGAGTTCTCGTTCGACTCGAGGAGAGCAAGTACATAAACACCAGGGTTTACGACAACGGTCTCGCTACGAGATTGCCCTGATAAATAGCGACGGTCCGGAGGGTGACCCCGACCGAGGATTCAACCGGTTCGTTTGGTTTGCTGGGGGGACTGTCTGAGCCAACATCCGCAATCTCAGTAGCAGGTGCTGTATAAAAATAATATGATACGAATATATTTTTATTATCAAAATAAATTTTTATTTTTTTTATTTTTATCCCATCATGCTTCGATATAGACCGGTACATATCTTGATACAGACTAATATGCACCTTGGTACGCCTCGATACAGGTCGGTACATCTCGGTATGGAGCGGTATACCTCGGTGAGGGGCAATACACCTTGGTACAGGAAGTACGAAGCTTGTACTATAACAACCCAAGACCTCATCAAAAAAGTTAGCTGAAAAATATTATTTGGGTATTTTGATCTTGTATAAGTGTCCAAGATTTACCCAGCATATAACCAATATGGGACTAAACATATGTCCGCACGGATCCTCACATACTCCTTCATTTAAGCCCTGATGTCCTTGTCAAGCTAAGGGTTCAAATTCATTCAAATCTAATCCCAAGCACCACGATCGGCCTGTGGCCAGTTCTAATGGATCCATGCTGCAGTGTCCCCTAATCCATATGGGTTATGGGCCGAGTCACCTGATACCATTTGTAACAACCTAGGATCTCATCTAAAAAGGCTAGTCGAAAGATGTAATTTGGGTTCCTTAATTTTGTACAAGCACCCAAGATCTATCCAGCAAATAACCGACATGGGACTAAATACACATCTACATGAGTCCTCACATATACCGACTTGAAAGTATATTTTGTACCGGCTTTCTTCTGATATGGTACAGTATGCTCTATATCGGTATAGGGCAGTATGGCAAACCATGATCCAAGTGATCTAGCACAACTTTTCTCGGGCAAAGAGGACGAGCTACTACAAATAACACGCGAACTCGTTTCTAAAACCGTTGAGTGCTTAATATAATTATAAACCAAGAAACAGTTTGCGACAACATTCAAATGTGCTTGGGCCAACTCAAGCCAAGATGATTTAATTATGCTTGAGACAAAATTAAGTTCATCCTGAAATCATGTTTAAGGCTTGATTGGTCGTTTCTATACGATTAATCTGAAAATTCTATGAGATTCATGGATTAGATCACCCATTTAAATATGATTTCATTCTTCCACCAAGTTTATATTTTTCAAATTCCAGCTTTGCTTGTTTGTTTATGATTTTCGGGTAATTCAAACTCAATTTCAAATGGAGATTGATTGATCATCTAGCCGAGCCTATCTAACAAGTGAACAATTGTTCAATCAAAGCATGGCCAGGTCCAATTGACCCATAAGTTCACTTGGTTTGAAATATTTACTCAATTCCTTGTCCATGAATTTTAATAGCTTTAATGGTAGCTTGAAAAAAAAATCCTAATTCCTGTATCCCTCTTGGATTTATCTTTTTCATAAAAAATAAAAATCTCATTTTCATAAAAATGCTACTTTTTTATTTCGCTTCTTTAAAAACTCGAACTAAACAAGAGTCGACCACACTTTCCGCTTCCTTTTTTTTCACAAACCAAACGATACTCGGTCACAGGGGAACAGCACTTGTATCATTAGAAACATCCATGATTTCATAGGAAAGCATTGAAGAGCATCTTCAAGAATAACAAACTTGAAGATCAACTGAGGAACGACAAGTAGAACCAAACATATCCAAAAAGGTAAGGCAGCACAGAGTACATATGAAATAAGAAGTTCGATCTCCAAGTTTCAATTGAGGTACCCAAAGGAAGGCTTGAATCTAATTAGGTACTAAGTCATGCCAAATAGCTGATAAAAATGTTTTTGCCAGGACAAAATCTTGATGACAGAAAACATATCGAGGACTACTAATCAAACAAAATCCAGAACAGTTCCTACTGTTGCCGCACTTCAGCTTTCTTCTTCTGCCAGAGCCTGTCCAGAGCACCATCCGCATCACCCTGCAAAATAAGCAACAGCAAGACCAGCACAAAGATCAAAGAGCAGATTAGGTTTTATACACCAAGTGTATGGGGAGATAAAACATCTAATACACAACATGTCAAAAACCAAAATGGAATGAGCATCATCTATAACTGCATCACCACAGCTGACTTTGATTTGAATGGCATTCCACTTGTACAAGAGAAAGTGACACGAGAACCAGCAAAGAAATAGAAACAGCGATGGTAAAGCATATCACAGAATGGACTCAAAAATACATGAAAAGTTTTGCAAGTGTCTCCACTAATAACCATAATTATAAATATTCTCAAATATGTCTCCACCAATACTTTTAGCAGTTTCTGAATAATGGATTTAAGGAGGAAAAAAATGAATAACTGGAAGCAATACATATGGCTACCTATCGTAATACCCTCTCCGGAACTCCTTTCCTGGTGCTGTGATTGGCTGTTTGCTACATGAACTAGATGAATTCAATAGAATTGATATATGTAAACTAAAATGGAAAGTGAGTACCAGGGCGTTAGCGACTATCAAGTAAATTAAAAAAAAAAAAAAAAATACACGCCACTAGCAAAAGTTTGGCAGCACCTATCAAAAAATTCAAAGAATATTTGCCACTAGAAAAGTTATGTGAAAATTCAGGACTGAAGAAACTGCAACCATCAACTACATCAAAAGATGGAAGACTGTCAGATGTCCTTCTCATAATATGTGTATTTTTAACAATGAAATTTGTTAGTTTCAAAATAACATAGCTAGGAAAAGTAAAATCTAAAATAGTTTAGACTCCAGACAGTAATATAAAAAACAAAAATAACAATTTTAGAACAATAAAAACTAACTGCTGAATAACACAATCAGCTATTTCGAAATCAGGAATTATAGCATCACAAAAACAAGGAAACGTGCTCATCACAGAGAGTGAAAGATGACAGGCAAACAAGAGAAAATTTTATAGAAAATGCAAAAAATCCAGTTGAATTGTATGACTTGGAGTTTGTCAGGAAGCACAAAAGGATAGACAAAACATGAATGGAGATATGACAGTGGATGTCAGGCAAGACTAGAATGATATAGTTTCAAAATATAGACCAACTTGCTCATGTACCATTAAAATCAAAACATGCCCTTTGAAATATGAGATGCAACTATGGGTTAAAAAAAGTGATGAAGGTAGTGCAAAAGCTTCTCAAAAGCACCCTTGATATAAACAATGATAGATCATAAGATCAGGTTGGCTTATTCTGAATTGTCAAAATATCAATCAAAGCAAAGATAGAGAAGATAAGAATACCTACAGAAATAGTAAAAGAATGGATATAGTAAAGTAGGTTATCTATGTTACAACGGACAGAATTAATGACTAGTCTTTGAACCAAAAGGTCAGGCTTGACATACTTTGGGTCTTGCTTACTACTAATTAGTTCAAAGATGAAGTATGAGGAACAAAAAGTAGTATAAAAGTGAATGTTAGGGTAGAGTAAGTATGCTCTAGTAGTTGAAATCGTTGAACTTCACAATCTAAAATTTCTTCCACCAGTAACAAGAGTAGCATAGGAATCAAGATAAAATGTAGTAAAAATGAGCGAGGCATTAACTATTACAGGAGTAAATAATGGACAAAACTAAGTATCTTCTAGTGCTTCAATTGTAAGGATGGCTTTTACAGAATGAAAATTCTTCTTTGATAACAAAAGAACAGGAGTGAATGATATAAAATAGTAAGTTTAGCACTTAGTGACTAGTCTTCAAATCCTATACTAGTAACAGAAGTGGTATAGGAGTAGGTAATGGAGTAAAGCAGGTATGTTCTGGACTTAGTAGTTAGCAGCAAAACTTTCCTTCTTCCACTAGTAACACATGCAGTACAGGGTGCATGATAGAGAAAAAAGGTGTTTAACTTAGTGACTAGCCTTCACATCCTAAAACTCCCATGTATTTATGGATGCTAGACAAGCTCATCTATAACCATCAACAAGCATTAATCAAAAATGATGGCAGAAATTATGAAAGGTTAGTATCCAGTGTTTGTAAAATTTTGTCCAGTTCTTTTTTGGGCGCGAGCGCCGGGGTGCTCCATGGTCAGCCCATGCTCAGCACCATATTGATTGGATAAGGTTCAGTTGCTGCCAGTGCTTTGAGGCATGCCCATTGCATGTTCAGGTGTTTCTCCTTTAGGCATTATTTTAATTGTCCAGTAAGCTCAATGATGGAGCAATGAGACAGCAAATCATCAATTATAGAAAAAAAATAAATAGAGAAATGAGGAGAGGAAGGAGATAAGGAGAACTGATATATTAGAAGTGAATGAGACATAATCACAAGTTTGTATAGTCTGACAGAATGGTAAATGACATCTACTTTGATGCCCATATCAGCTGATTGAGTTGACAGAAAGATATGACTCCCCTGAGATACCCTAAAATGCCTAATAGGCTGATACAGGATTTGATGCCAAAGGTGAATAATTAGAACATGTGAAGTAAGAATCTCTGCATAGTCTACGAGACTAGAATTTTTTCTTTTTAAGGATGGAGTAAGATGAGAGTTGAGACAATGAATTGTGAAATCCGCCACAAAAGAACTCATACTTCATGCAATACTCAAAAATGCTCAAGTAGTATGCTTGTAAATTTTTCTTCTAGCCATTCAGAGATCCTTGCTAATACCATCATGAGAAATACCTAGCTAATACTCTTATCCCCAAAATACAACAAAATATGAAATCACTTCGTCAAAAAATGACACTTGCAACTTCTAACTACTTTTAATTCTTAACCTTAAAACTTCAGAAGTTGGACCGACCGTGAAATGTCTCTTGTAGACCTCAAACATGTTTCCCAAAGGATACGGGATTGACTAAGTTATATAAACCAAGAAAAACTATTGAAATTCCAAAAACTTGCTAATTACCGGCAGACTGAAAGAGTTTTGGTCATTCCATATGATAGAGCTATGCATCTATGCTATGTCAAGAACCTCAAAGTATGATGAAACCATGCTACTCATAGATTTTCTTGGCAGATACCAGAAGACAGACTAACATGCTCCTGCAAATCTTCCATAAGAATTTGAGCTAAATGGACCCACATCCCTCAAGAACAATATGCTGTTAAAGTGCGAAAACAATTAAAAAATATTTTCCAATATGAATGCAATTAAAAGCATATAGCACACCAATAAAATACACAAGGGAAAGGAGCAAATACCTGAGCCCGTATGAAACCAGAGAGAGCAAACGTGGTGAACTGCCCAGTGTACACCCCATTCTCGTCCAAGTGCCCTATATTGATCTGGACTGAGGCATGGTCCTTCGCAGTAATTAGCCTGTTCGTGGCAGAACTGCAAGAACAGTGATTTACAGATAGAAAGACATTAGAAAAATACCATAATCACCAAGCAACCCTTAACCCAACTACTTGAGGTCAGCTAGGGGAAAAATTAACAAAATAAATACCTTCATCTTCAATTATGTATAAGTATGAAAGAATAGAAATTCCAAATTGGTAAAGTTGAAGGACCCCTCAAACTGTACCATTTTCTGGGGATGTAGAGATCCATCATCTTTCCCTCTTCGTTCTGCATTTTGTCAGTTGATTGGCCGCAAACCTCAGTGCAAAGTGCAAACAATGATGAAAAATTTCCTGAAGGAATACATGCCAACACATTCCGAGTCAAAATCGACGCAGATTGATCAATAATGCTCCCTGCTCAATTATGTTACGAAATCATGTATTCCAACCATATAAAATCCAAAGAGTTGCATTACTGCGCACCATATCTGGTCTCTTAAAAATCCAGTTTTGCCTATTATAGCTCAAGACAAATTACTCGGAAGGACTACAAAAAACACCAAATGTTTGTAGATCCAATATGTTCAGTTTCACATCAAAACAATAGAATTGCATAAAAAGCTACCAACGCATTAAGGCCACGAGTTAATCCTAGTTTGCAATATTACAAAAGGTAAAGTAGAACTCTAACGTCAAATTAAAAGAATACAGAGATATGGATCTAGAAATCTCTGGTTCTTTATCATTTCGCGTGTGACTTATGGATGATTATAGTCCAATTCAACTCCCAAGCATTAACTTGACGCAAAAAGCAATCCAAAAATTAAGAGAAAATCGAAAAAACGTAACTTTAGGTCGTTCACAAGTTTAAGACTAACCGGATATCAAAATGTTATAGCGAAAGAGCGGATCTGTAACCTAAATCGCAAATACAGGAGATATCATTGCTAGGGTTTGAGATAAAGAGTACCGGAGAAGAGGGTGAAGAGGGTGACGCGGTAGCGCTCGGAGCGGAAGGGCGAAGGAAGATACGTTGGAAATCGTTTATATGGGTGATACTCTAAGAACCCTAGTTTCGTGCGAGTCTGGAGAGTTTCACACGAGGCGAGATGGGCGCAGCGAATGCTTTGGGCCGAGACTCGAGTCCATTCTCCCTTTTTTTTCCCTTTCTTTTTTTTATTTTTTTTACTAAATATCAAATTTTGCATAAATACTCACCCAAAATTAATATTTATATATATATTCTCATAAAATACTTGTTTTGCTATTTTTTTTTATTTTTGTATATATACCCACGTCATCAAATGCCAGTAAAAAATTAACGGTTTCAAATTAAAATAAGTAAATACTTTTAATGGATAGATGTGTAAAAAGAAACATTTATAAGACAATCGTCATGGAGGATAAAAAAATAATTTTAAAATTTTATTTTATTTTTAATTAAAATTAATATGATTTTTATTGATGGTGTTAGAAGCATCGTTATAGTAAGAGCATTTGTGCAAAAATAGTGATTTATGAGGGTATATAAATAAATATAAAATTTAAGAGAATATTCATATAAATTTAAATTTTTATAAGGGTATTAATGTTAAAAAAAATTGCTTTTGTATACCAGAGGCCTAAAGAATAGAAGAAAAAGTTAGTATCTTGTAATGAATGCATCAAGTAACAAAATACTATAGGACAAAGGAAGAATCCTGATACAAAACCTCCTGATAGTTGATTGCTTAAGCTACAACCCAATCGGCAACTTAATTAGCTTGTTGAAACACATGGGATGCCTAGAAAGTGATAGCAACAGACTTCCGTTGCCAAATATCCTTCAAGAGTGGATTAGCATGCAATATACATGAAAAGGAGTTTATCAAGAAGATGGTAGTGGGTGAATCCCCTTCAACCCACACCTTAAGTGCTTTGTAAGCATGAAGGGCTTTATAAATGTCATACCATGTTGCAAGAAGCTCTGCATATGGTATTGAAATTTTAGGAATTAATTTACCCACTGCTATGATTAGCCAACCATAATGATTCCTAATAACATGCCCTACCGTAGCCTTCTCACCTCTGACTGAGCCATCAAAGTTGACTTTTAAGACACTATAGTAGGGCTCGAATCGGATCGATATAGATCGGATGCTAGCATATTCATATTCATATATATTGTGTTTGATGAATACAGATATAGATGCGGATGATAGTCGGATGCAAAAAATCATAACTATATTTGTCTTAAACAGATATGGATACAAATCGGATACCAAAAGTATGGATGTCAATATGGATATAAACTGGATAATTAAACTTTATGACCACAAAATCAAAGATGTTACTAAGTGGATAATTCACAACCCAATGTAGGACCCTATGACCAACCCTTGGACCAAAGAGTCTCCTTTGGGGTTAACCCTAACCCCCCTCCTCATCCAACCGGGAATGCATCTCATCCTTGGATCTGAAATTCCCGGGAAGATTTCGAGCGACAGGTCTTAGAGTTCACCCAAGCGGCTACAACTCAAAAATGTTCTCTGGCAAAGAAAAAGATCGCCAAATCGCTGATCTGAATGCCAAGATGGAACAGATACTGGCTATGATGCAGACCGTCATGCCTCAACGCCAGACGCCTCCGTCCCCGGCGACACCAAAAAACAAAGAGAAGTTTTTGATTGAGGGATTGATGTTTAGGGTTTTCTGCTGGAGCCATGATTCAAGTTAATGATATATTAATATGACCATTTATTTTTATTAAATGTTCATGGTGCTTGTTATTAAATTTGAATGGATTTAAATTCTTAATCTGATAGGACGTCAGGGCTTAAATAGGCGTATGGCGTGTGTTTAGTCCCACATCAATTATTCACTGGATATATTTTAGATACTTATACATAATCAAGAAATCTAAATAATACATTCCGACTAGTCTTTTTGGATGAAGTTCTGTGTTACAATTGATCTATAGGAAAGCAAGTATTTGTCACAACATTAGTGGGGGAAATTGTGGCTAACCTTTTTTTTTCCCAAGTGCGGTCAGCATTTATAAAATCCGCCACTTTCACACCCTGTGGAGGAACATCCATATTAATAAATGTAGGCCCACAGATCCTCTAAAAAATCCATCGAAGTGCCATCTCTAAGATGCCAAATAAAATTATGCTGCATATGGTATGCTTGAGCTACAATCCGACACCAAATTGGTGAACATTTAGATAGGCTGATGATAGTCCATTCATGTGCCATGAAACTTATATTCTGTGCCCACATAGAGTGTTGATTAAGGCCCTATTTTGGAGAGCTTTTGGAGGGCCAGAAAGCACTTTCTGACCTTCCAAAAGTACTTTTGGAAGAAAATGGGTATTTGGTAAAAATTTCGGAAAACTATTTTAACTTTTTCAAAAAGCTAAAAACAGCTTTTTGGGAGAAGCTCCATTTTGGAGCTTTCCGAAAAAACTATTTTGAGCTTTGTCGGAAAGCTATTTTTTTAACCAAAATACTCATAATAAAATATAATAATTACATACTTTGTCCCTTTATAAATCTAAAAATCTACTGGAGCCAAAAATCCTAGCCGCTAGACTCCCTTCCGCAAGAAAAGGTGTTTTTCTTTTCTATTTTTGTATGCATCTTTTGAACCATGTTTTAAAAGAAAAAAAATTAATTTCTTCTTTGTACCTTCCAAAATCCATCTTTTGGTTTTTTTTTGTTTTCATCAACCTCGCGGTCCACGCTGAGGTCCTCCTTAAGCGTGGACCGCGATGCCTGCGGTCCAGGCTCAAGCCGTGACACCGTGGACCGCAGCACCGTGGTCCATGGTGCCTCCCCTTGCTGAGATCCTCTCTCCATTACAGAGAGAGGATCTCTCTCTGCCATGGACCGTGAACTCTCACTGTACCCTTACTGATCTCACGGTCCACGATGGACCGCGAGATCTCTCTCTGAGAGAGAGAGAGTTCTCTCTGTGGTTTTTTCCGAATTTTTCCTACCGTGCCAGCTGTCAATAGTTTTGTATTTAGAATTTTGATGGTGAGCGGTGCTTTGGGGTTTGGTAATATTATTGTTGCCTTCTAACTTAAGATTGGATCATCTTCTGCCATGTACTATCACCTACTGGCTCAGAAATTTGCAATCTTCGTTGCACTTTGAAGCTTTAAGAAGTAAGAATACTCCTTTTATCCTTAATTAGCCAAAATATTTTATGCTTATGCTTTTGACTTAAAGATCCAAATTACTACTTACATTGTCATTCTTCAACAAAATTCACTGCTAGTGATTCCAACGCCAGTAGTCTTTATTTGCATCATCTCATTATTGCAGTTAATATTTTTATTTACTCTAATTAAATGTCCATATATTTTTCATGTAATTGTATTTTATGGAACTTATATTGCTTCATGCTCTACTTGTGCTATACATATCGAATATCATAATAAACCTAATTATTTGGGTGTAATTGAGATTTGCATTACAAATCCATATTTGCAAATCATTTATATTCAGGATCACATCTATTGTAATCACAAGCTTTTTCGGATATTGTTTACAGCTAGCTTCCATGTTTTAATCTTTTTTCTTTCTGTTCCCAACCCTTTGTGTAATCTAAGCTCTTCTATTTGTTGAGACTTCCTCAGATTTTAGCTACATATACCCATACCTCTTCATTTGATTCTTCATTATATTTAATCATCTATAGTGACTTACAGGCTTCTACTATTGCAGCAGCTTGTCGTTCCTAGTTTTACCACCATCAACTTAGCATTCTATGCATACTTCTGCATGCTTGTACTTTCTTTTGGCCGAGTGTTTTGAAATGTACAATGTTGATGTTACCTAAGCATATTTGTATCACATACCACTCTAGAATCATCTAGTCATCCATCTGACTTTAGTCTATCATAGAAAGTTTTACCCATCTTATCATGCTCCGGTAATAATATATCCATGATACCAAACTGGTTGTGTTTTAGTATCCTTTGGCTATCATGTTTGATGGGGCAAAATGCTGATTTCTGTTTTCACCAATATTCTCTCTCTCTATTATACTCTATTACACTCTGTAACAGAGAGACAGAAAGTTCTCTCTCTGTTTTTATAACAGAGAGATAGAAAGAGAGGATATGGCCATGCCCTACTTTGTCGGGTTTATAATATTTACTGATAAAGGTCTTCAGTTATTAGGAAACAATCAATATACATGTCGAATCAAGAAATTATTTGTTTTCGTTTATGCGTGGATTGCATTGCTAGATTTTGTTTATTATCATACTTGATTGAGAAAAAATTTGGAGCTTAGTTATTGACCGTAGTCATACAGCTATTGACATGTAACATGTGTTTGGCGAATTAAACAATGTTGCTAACACATTGTACTGATTACTTCACTTGCTATTGATTGTTGACTGAATACATACTAGCAAATCCCATCAAGCAATAGGACTAATATATGAATATATAGGATTCTAGGGGTCCATATGTTAAAAAAGAGTTAAAATGAAAATAACAAAGTAAGTTATATATGTACGTAATCTATATGTATGTAAATTGTACATATTTAGATATGCTTTACAAGGTGCTTTATGATTATGGATGAAATTATGACTTATGATTGACAAAATGTTTCATGTCTTTGTTGTTGCATTGTAAGAAGAACAAATGTCTAAGAAGAGCCAACATACCTTGCTGGTCCATTAACCAAAGATGATGTTCCCACTAATAATGTTAATGTTAACCCTACCCTTGCATATGATGCTATCCAAGAGAGAGGAAAGAAGAGAGTTAGCCCTACTTTGCATGATAAGAAATGCAAAAAGGTAGAGGGTGCTGCACAACTATCTCAGCAATTGAGTCGTCTTATTGATGCAGTGGAGAAGAGAAGTATAGTGTCATCCAAGATGATTGATAAACCTGGATGTAGTATCGATGAGGTGATGGGCGTAGTGCGTGTGATGCCTGAGATGGTAGCACAACCTGAACTGCTTTTAATTGATGCTGAAGTGCTCCTTAAAAGAGAACATCGAGAGATGTTTGTGGCTCTCCAAGATATCTATCTTCATATTGAATGGCTAAAGCGAATGTCAAACTTATATAAGTAGTTGTTGACGTACTATTATGGCAATATATTTTGTAGTTTTAATTATGAACTTCTATTACAGAATGATGATAGACTATATGTATTTGTGGTATCTCTTGGATAATGTATCATGGATGCTATTGATTTTTTTGGATATTATAGATGTTATGCATTGGTGTTTTCTTATATTGTTTGTATTATTTACATTATATGTTTATATATCATTTGTTTTATTTGTTACAGATGTTTTTTTGCACAATATATTTTCTATAGGTATGGACAGCATTGAGAATAGTTCTGAGGAGAATTATTCCAGTAAAAATGAGATAGTTGATGATGATAATTTTTATGTTCTAGTAACTACAACTGTTGGTATGGTTACTGAATATTACACAAAATATATTGAGAAGGAGCCTTGTAGGACCTCTTATCAAACCGAATATAGGTTTGTATCAGAAATTTTACATGGCAATCTATATAGATGCCGACAATAATTTCGAATGGAAAAACATATATTTATTAATCTGTGCATGGAATTGAAAGTCAAATATGATTTAAAAGATTCTAGATATATTTCTGTTAAGGAGCTGGTGTCTATGTTTTTGATGATTCTAGGACATAGGTTTGGAAATATGATGGTTCAAGAAAGATTTCAACATTCCGGAGAAACAGTTAGTAGATATTTCACCCATATTTTAAATGCTGTTTTAAGAATGTCCAAGGATATTATTGGCCCGCTGGATAAAGAGTTCAAAAATATTTCAAGTAAAATTCGCAATGATAGTCTTTGGTGGCCTTATTTTAAGGACTGCATTGGAGCAATTGATAGCACCCATATACCAGTAAAAATTTCTCCATCCAAATAAGTACCATATATTGGCCGAAAAGAAATTTCTACACAAAATGTTATGGCTTATTGTGATTTTGACATGCGTTTCACTTTTGTTTGTACTGGATGGGAAGGTACTGATCATGATACTCGTATTTTTTTAGATGCTATACACAGAGAAGAGCTCCAATTTCCACACCCACCTAGAGATATGCATTTTAATTAAATATATTATAATATATACATATGCATATTAATTAAATATATTATGATCACAGGTATACTTTTTTAACTTTCATGCATAAGTGTAAAATACTAACTCATATATATATATAGGTAAATATTATTGGTGGATGCAGGATATCCTCACATGTTAGGATATATGGGGCCTTACAAAGGAAAGAGGTATCATTCACCAGATTTTCGACATGAAAGTCAACCAAGGGGTATGTATGAAATCTTTAATCATGCACATTCCTCCCTGAGATGCACTATTGAGAGGACATTCGGATGCTGAAAAAGTAGATGGAGAATGTTGAGTACCATGCCCACCTTTTTTTATCGTAAACAAGTCCAAATTGTGGTAGCTTCCATGGCTATTCATAATTTTATTAGAAATCATGCAATCAAAGATTTGGAGTTTCAGCCTTATGATGATAATGAGGATCTACTACTCCCTTCTGATTGTTTAGAAATTAATGAACCATAAGAAGAACTGAGTGCAGAGCAAAGCCAAATATTGGGTAACCATGAGATGGATATTCTACGTGATCATATTACTTCTCAACTTATAGCTCGTTGACTTCTGAGTGCATAGCAAAGCCAAATGTTTTTTTTTTTTTGTATTTGACCAAACATGAATGTTGCTTGTATTTTTGTTGCTACTACATCAACAATGTAAAAAAGTATGAACAAGGTAAAGTTAGAGAGGATGGATATTAACTATGTGCAAGCCTTGATTAACTATGTACTAAGATATATTATGTGTGTACCAGGCTAGATTAACTATGTTCAATCCTTATTTAACTGTATCGAAGCTTACTTAACTGTGTATCAGAAAGACTTAACTGTGTGCCAGGAAGACTTAACTGTGTGCCAGAAAGACTTAACTGTATGCCAAGAAGACTAAACTGTGTGCCAAGCTATATGAAGTGTATTCCAAGCCTTATTAAATTGCGTATATAGAACATGTTAAACAGTTTCTCATCTATGTGATTCTCATCTAAACATCTAGTAATCATTTAAGCAATTTTATTATCTAGCTAGAAAATTTGTTAGAAAGATAAATGGTCATCTGGAGGGTAAAAAATTAATTTATACTAATAATTATAATATTTTATATCTTTATTATTGTATTATACTATAAATATAATATTATAATACATTACATCATAATATATTAATATGTTATGTTAAATAATTTAATATTATGTTATATAATGAAAAATTAATTTATACTAATAATTATAATATTTTATACATTTATTATTGTATTATACTATAAATATAATATTATATTACATTATATCATAATACATCAATATGTTATGTTCAATAATTTAATATTATGTTATATTATAGAAAATTAATTTATACTAATAATTATAATATTTTATACATTTATTATTGTATTATACTATAAATATAATATCATATTACATTATATCATAATACATTAATATGTTATGTTAAATAATTTAATATTATGTTATATTATGAAAAATTAATTTATTCTAATAATTATATTACTATTATGCTATGCTATACAATGTCATATTACTATATTATAATAATATTATTTTACATTATAGTAATATTATACTATATCGTATATTTATGTATTAATACATTTTATGTTTTATTATGCTCTGTTGTATAATACTATGCAATGTCCTTTATGGTAATTTTATCATACAAAAGTACTTTTTCAGTTTGTTTACCAAACACATGTTAAAGTGGCACAATACTTTAGAAATATAGTTACCAAATAGCAAACAGCTTTTTATAAAAGCTCTATTTCAGAAAACTCTACTTCTAAAAGCTCTACTGCGAATAGCTCCCCCAAATAGGGCCTAAGCACTAGTTAGGCAACCAGCTTTCTTAATTAGGTGAATTTGCTGTTTTGAATGCAAAGATTGAATAGCTAAGCCATTAAAGCACTTGGGAGAGCAAATAAGATCCCGAGGTAGAAGATGTCAGCCTTTGCTATTGGATGAGTAGCCCCAAAGAGATGCTCGAAACTCTTTTTCAAGGTGCGGGCACGGAACTTAGAATGCTTAAGGAAGATATAGAGTAACTAGGAATCGATGATGATGAATGGGTGATAGGACTAAACATTAGATTAGATTTGTGTATATCAACAGCTTGGCCCAATAAAAATCAACCAATGCTTCGCGACATGGAGCATCCTTTATAGTTCTCTCAGAGTGTGTCTCGGTGTATTTTTTAGGTTACACCTAATAGCATATTTAGTTAGGGGGGAGTTGGTTCTGGAATATAAATGGGAGGGAAAATAATTGACTCCCATTTCGGCTGTTTGGTTGGAGAAAGTCTCATTCCCGTTTCGATTTCAAGAGAAAAATGGAATGCCCCGGTCCTCTCCCAACTCCCCCCCGGTATTCAAATCCAATTCCAATTCCAATTTTGGTTCCAGACACGAACCAAAGGCATCAAGGAATATGACCATTCCGATTCTTATTCCAATTATTTCAATTCTAATTCGGATTATTAACCAAACATCCCCCAAGGGTATGTTTGCTTCACGACTGGAATCAAAGTTGGAATAGAAATCGGCATAGATTGGAATAGAAATCGGAATGGCTATATCACTTGATATGTTTGATTCGTAATTAGAATTGGAACAGAATTTGAATACTATGAAAGTGTAGGGATTGAGTTTTGAGGGATTGGCACGTTTCTACTCTCCTAGAATCGGAATGGAAATGGGACTCCCCTCAACTAAAATACTAAATTGGGAGTCACTCATTTCATTTCCACTCTAGAGTTCAACTTTCTCCAATCAAGCATGCCCTAAATGTATTTTGGCTCTAGAGTTCAAGCCTGAGTTATTTTTTTTACTGTCTCCTTAGCTTTGGGTCCTATATGTGGATCCAACATCGAATTGCCTTTTTAGTACCAACACTGGTTCATTATTTGGAGGTGAGTGAAAGATGGATTCGATTCAACTACTTTGAGAGGTGATAAAGTTACGTTTGATTGGGGCAAACCATGAAATGCAGGAGAGGGTTCTCGAGAAAACTAGTTATAAATTTTCTAAATTTATTAATCTTATGAAAAATAAATTGTAAATTATTTTTTTTTCAAGAAAATAAGTTTTTCAGACAATTTTCCTTATGATCAAACATTTTCTAAGTTGAAAATTTGATGGAATCATGATAATTGATGGCAATATAGCCTCTTGGTGAAACTTTGCAACAAATTTATAGGCACATATTAATTGTTTTATTCTCTATGTTAGTCCAAACTAGCTTGCTCTAAGACATGGAATTCAAATCCTATAGATTGTATTGGAGGCCATAGCAAAATGTACTATGCAGTATAAGTGTTCAAACTCAAGTTTAGAAACGAGTCTAAACAAATTGCACAAAAGCAAAAATCAAATACTTACTAAAATCAAGTAACCAAAACATAATTCATTTTTAAAAACCTTTTTATTACATAGTTTTATATTTTTAACAAAGTTTTGCTTATGAATCGAGGCCATATAAAGAAATCCCCTTCACTAAACTAGATGGGCCGTATATATTAATTCTTAATGATGAGCCAGTAATTCGGATGAAGCCACCGATTCATATATACAACATGGCCTAGGGTCCTCATTTCCTCATTGAAAATTTAATAAATACGACCTAGCGAGCAAGATCCGTAGCTCGGTTATAGAAATCTTTTATAATTAGTCTCCAAATATGTCGTTTAAAATGAAACTTGACAGTATTTGGGGCATTCTATAATACATTCATTTTCAAGGATTTCATGTATATAAAAACATATACAGATGTACATATATGTACATATTTATGTAAGTGTTTGTGTTTCTTGTTAACTATCAATTTAAGTGTTCTGGATCCAAAACTCAGATTCCCCTTTCCATCTGTTCATGGGTACGTAAATGGTGCGGTAAGTTGCCTGCTCCCACTATTGAAGTTAATTTGTTACGAACACTTCGGGCTGTCACCTTGCATGGCACTATACGTACCAATTGGACCCAATATCTTCTAAAGGGCTAGTTTAACCTTGAAGTTTACGTACCTCTTTGAAGCTAAATTCTCCCACAACTTAACCTCTCAGCTAGCCAATGAATCCATTTAATGCAACAAGCCAAAGAGGTCAAGTTCTCTCCCCAAGGACATGGTCCTCTTAATCTCTCTTTACAAGGATGGACAAATAGATCCAACATAGAAATTATAAATTTCCACCCCAAAGCCGTAATCCCAAGACTCCATTAAATTTAACAAACCATAGACCCTTCTCTGCAGACTTCCATGTGGCCATTGCAGATCTCTCAAGTTTCTCCACCTTTTTTTATCTTTTTCTTGCCAGAAGTTATGCCTTGAATGGTTCAGAACTCCGTTAGACTTGAGAGAGAGAGAGAGAGAGCTCGTAAAGTGACGAGGATGGGTGCATTGGGCTGCTTCACCTGAGAAGTTCTCATGAACAAGAAAGAGAAGAAAAATCTTATGAGGATGAGATCACTGTGAGCTGTTCCAGTTTTCTCTTGTCGGCTTTTGGAGTTGGTGGGCTGCATGGAGATGGCGTGGGTGGGAATATGAGGACAAGTAGAAAGTTTTTTGGGGGCAGTTTGGGAACTGCGGAGATTGCGAAGAGCGTTGACACTTAGGACAACTGGCCTTGCCGAAAGCTGGACGCGGAATCGCCGGCCCTATCAGGCGGTGGGGCCCAGCAGGGCCGTCCGACGTGCGCGTCATTCTTTCCGCGTCGCTCCGCTGGCGTGGCAAACGGTGACGGCACCCATAACGGGCTTTATTCCATCGGGGAGCCCAATGTCGCCCATTTCTTTTTAGAATGCTCCATTGCATCATGGCTTTTGAACTAATCGTGAGCTGGGATACACGAGATACGGGTGTAGGCATGTTGCCTTAAGTTGTGTGCTTCCTTAGCTTCTAATGGAGTCATCTATCTGTTATGGAGCAGAACTCAGGGCCGCATAGGAGAGTGTCTCCTATGCAAGGCGAGTTTTGGAGGCCCAATGCATCATCTTGGAGAGAGACTTAGTAAAGGTGGTTGAGTGGATTCTGCAGAAGAGGCTAGGGGTTTTGACCATCCGCTTCTAGAGAGCATCTTCTAATAGTTATTGTAGGAGTGTGACGTCTTCTAGGCTAGACATGCGTTCCGAGAGACGAATAGAGCTGCTGACTAGGTCGCCTCTTTTGCTATTCATCATTCTGAAGAGTTTTTCTGGACCCGTTGTGTACCCGTTAGAGCTGATCAAAACCGGGCTCGGGCCGGGCTCGGGCCGGGCTCTACAGCAGAAATTAGGCCCGATGGCTATGCCCAGACCCGGCCCGGCCCGACTGTCGGGCTTAAATTTTTGTCCAGGCCCGACCCAACCTTATAAATCTGGTCCCAGGCCCGACCCGAGAGGCCCGACCCGACGGGCCCGACCCGAGAGGCCCGACCCGACACCTGACCCGACAGGCCCGACCCGACACCCACCTCCCTCCCCCCCACCTCTCTCTCTCTCTCTCTCTCTCTCTTCCATCCTGCACCTCGTAGCCGGGATCGAGCTCGAAGAGGAGGAGGACTGCCGGCTCGCACCCGGCCGTCACGGCGGCGATGGTCTCGCGGAGGCGGTCCACGCAGTCGACGAAGTCGAGATAAGGGGGGACGACGCGGTTGATGCGGGCGTGGAGGACCTTGGTGGCCATGGCCTGCGAGCGGTGCCACCGCCTCGGTGACCGCGTCCAGGGAGTCGAGGCCGAGGGAGAGGCGGGCGTCCACGGCGGCGAGGCCTTTGTCCTTGCGGGCGGAGGCACGGAGAATGGAGACGATGTTGGAGCGGGAGGCGCGGAGCGCGGCGATCACCGCCTCGTCGTTGTCGTCGACCGCTATCGTCGCTCGCTGCTCCTCCTGGTGCGGTGGCTCTCAGCGAGGGAGGGGGGGTGCGGCGGCTCTCAGCGAGGGGGGGGGTGCGGCGGCTCTCAGCGAGGGAAGGAGGGGGGGTGCGGCGGCTCTCAGCGAGGGAAGGAGGGGGGGTGCGGCGGCTCTCAGCGAGGGAAGGAGGGGGGTGCGGCGGCTCTCAGCGAGGGAGGGGGGGTGCGGCGGCTCTCAGCGAGGGGGAGGGGTGCGGCGGCTCTCTGCGAGGGAAGGGGAGGGGTGCGGCGGCTCTCAGCGAGGGGGGTGGGTGGGTGGGTTTGGTTTAGGACTTTAGTCTAGGGTTTCTCAAAAAAAAAAAATTTAATATATTATATTAATGTTTTATGGTCGGGCCGGGCCGAACCGGGTCATTTTTAAAAGTTTCCAGGCCCGGCCCGATTTTTTTGGTCGGGCCGCTTTTCCTGCCCAGGCCCGACCCATGGGCGCTTTTTCAATGCCCAAGCCCGAAAATTTTCGGGCCGGGCCGGGCGGGCTGGGCGGGCCAGAAGGCCCGTGATCACCTCTAGTACCCGTCCCTCCACCGCTGTGGAGTATTTTATTCCTTGACTAGTAGGCAATGCTCACGCAAGATTAGGATGAGCTGCCAGTGTACCAAAAAAAAAGAAGAAGAAAAATTGATGGCCGCCATGATATGAAAAATTAGTTTGATAGCTTTTTTTCAATGGTTATGATTTTGATTGGTTAAGGTCCACCAGTTTTGTGCATTGGACCCATATGAATGATGACGCAAAATATGTTGCATGGGGTGTCATCGGAGTCTTGAAAAAGTTCGCGTATACTTTAAGTCTTTCAGCAACTTGAAGTTTAATATTTTGGATTTTATCGAAAAAAAGATCATTACTTTCTTTCTTCTTTAAGCATATATCAATTGGATACAGATCAAATGATAATGGAAGAAAGAGGGACGAATTTATTCCATATTTATTCCATGGTATAACTCTATTCCGCTTTGTTACGGTATGAGCTCTAATTCTTCAATGTTCGGTGAGAATTTGGAGATATATTCTTTATTTATTTCAAAACTAATCGCCACCTAAAAGACTTGGCCTGGCCTTAGCCTGGCAATTAACGGTGACGGCGCCATGGCCAGGTTGCAATGGCGGATTCTCCCAGAATGGCACGGAAGCTAGCGCAAAGCTTGTTGTATGTGTCCTCTTTATCTTTTTTCCTGCTTCCTATTATTAAATTCTAGATGAATGTGCATGAAATAAAAGTAGTTGAAAGATACGGAGGAATAGGACTGCCCTTGGGGTCAAGGTAAGCATGTCATGACCACCAACCTAAGGATCCAAACCTTGCTTCCAATTACGACGTTACGCCTCTTCCTTTCCAGCCAGCCCATCCTTATCCTCGTCGTGTGATGAAGAGAGGAAAATTTTATGCACCCCCCAAAAAAAAATATTTAAATAAAATGATTTTGGTTCCAATCACCAGAGATGATGAGTTAACCACTTAACATGTTTTTAGTTTCATATCGATCATTTACTGAGCAGATCTTCGTACTTATATAGAATTAAAGAATCCAGATAATACCTTTATGTCTAGCCATTTTGAGTAAGATCTTGAATTGTTACAAATGGTATCAGAGCGGACCTTATTCATAATATATGCGGACTAAGAAATACTGCAATACAGATCCGTTGGAGCTGACTATGGACCGATCGTGGTGACGTCAGAGCTTAAATAAGGAGAGTATGTGAAGACTATGTGTTTAGTCATATATTAGTTATTCATTGGGTAGATCTCGGATACTTATATAGGATCAAAGAACTCAAATAATACTTTTCAGCTTGCCATTTTGAATGAGGTCCATAATTGATATGGTTTTAATATTTGATGACAAAAAAAATGAGCTTTGTATTAAATCTTCGTGGATAATGCATGGCACAAGACAGGTATGCTATTAAGAAAGTGTTGGTTATTTTTTTGCGAGTCTTAATCTCCATGGATATATATAGGTTGCTAAACATTGCTTGATGGGGATATCGAGAAAGACTAGCAATCTGCCTTGGATTTTTTTGGTCATGTTATTTAGATTAGTAGAGATAGAGAATTGGATGCTAAGTTCTTGAAATCTAAGCATCCTAATTTTACGGGAACGAGAGAGTGGATAACTTTTTTCATGAGCTTTTTTGCCCTTTAGGCTGGATATCTGTCACCAGAAGTTTCTTTTTATACAATAGTAAAGATTTGCCTAATAATTCCACCATACTCACTTCGTAATACAAGTTGGACATTTTCAATAATCTTGCTAGATAAGCTGAATGCAAACTTTACAGTTTCTCAGTTTAATTTGAATATTAACTTGTGTCAACCTAACTTGTTGACATGCAAAAACTAGAAATTCATGACATTTCAAACCTATTTTGCCATATCAAATAACAATACCAACCTTAATGTTCCTATAGTTGGGCCTCAAAGAACATGAAGCTACTCTTCTAGCTCAAAAGGCATGGGAGTCACATTTATATTCTAACCTGCTGCTGCTGCTGCTAAGCTGAAAACCAACTATAAATTTATTTGTTTTTTTTTATGAATACTCTTCTAAATATTGAATTTTACATGAATACTCTTTCAAAAGAGATATTTGCATGCATATCCTCATAAAACACCTGTTTTGCTATTTTGTCCTCTTTTTATCCTTGTTTTTGCATATGTACCTATGCCATCTAACACCGTTAAAAATTAACGGTTTCAAATTCAAAATATAGATGGATGTTAAAAAAAAAATATTTATAAGGCGATCGCAATGAGAGACTAAAAAGTAATTTTAAAATTTTACTTTATTTTTAATCAACATAAATATGGTTTTTATTAATAGCATTAGAAGTGGGTTTTTTAATAAAAATAGTATTTTATAAGGGTATAAAAATAAATATAAGTTTTAATAGAGTATTTATGTAAATTTAAATTTTTAAAAGGTATTCATCAAAAAGAAACCTAATTTATTTTACGGACGCCCCTACGAAGTCGCGGGGGCGCTCCCCCTACTCGAAAAGAGAACGCTGTAATAAAGCCCTCCGGTCAATGCCACCATCGTAATTTTATCCGAATCCGAGGTCTGTTTCGTTCCCCTCCCATCTTAAATCGCTCCGCCCTCCCTCCTCTGCCTGCCGCATCCCTTCTATCTGAATTCTTCCCAAAATCTCCACTCTAGAGAGAGAAAGCGCGAAGCATACAACGCTGAGAGAGCGAGGCACCACCAATGGCGACGCGAAGAAGCTCTCTTTCCCTCTTCTTCCTCCTCCTCGCCGCCTTCATCGCCCTGCTCGCCGCCACCTCGGAGGCGATCTCCTCGCCGGTGGCGGCGGAGCTGGGGTGGATCCCGGGGCGGACGGCGTGCCGTGGGACGATCGCGGAGTGCCTCGCCGGCGACGAGTTCGAGCTCGACTCGGAGATCAGCCGCCGGATCCTGGCCTCATCGCGCTACATCAGCTACGACTCGCTGAGGCGCGATAGAGTCCCCTGCTCTCGCCGCGGCGCCTCCTACTACAACTGCCGCCCCGGCGCCCACGCCAACCCCTACTCTCGTGGATGCTCCGCCATCACCCGGTGCAGGCGTTAGGGCCGGGCTCGCCCCCCCCCCCCACCTCCTCCTCCTCGATCTCTTCTCTCTTTTCTCTCCTTCCCCTTTGTTTTCCCTTTGAGTGCCGACTTGGAAATTGATACGTTGTTGTTATTGTTATTCTACATGGCATATTTTTTATTACATTTGTTCGAGGCAAAAAGATTCCATCTTTGAGAAAAATGACAGTTTCAGGTAAGTGCCCTTGGATTCTTAGACAGAAGGTGAGAAATTCCGGAGATCCGTTTTCTTTTTTTTGAAAACATATGATTAAATTCTAGGTTGTTTTGAATTTTGGACAGTTTGTTGCCTTTGGATCTTGTCCTTTTTTTTCTAATTGAATTCCGCTTGCCCCTGTCTTCTTCTCACCATTCAAGGAAAGGTGGAAGGAAGAATAAGGACAAATATGGTGGAAAGAAGGAAAGTATAGTGTTTCCATGGTTTCTTTTCTCTGATAATTTAAAAGGAAAAACCTTTGTAGAAGAAAAAGTAGTGAACTTTTTTTTTTCATAGAGATTTGTGTGGGGGCATGAATGATGTAAATATGTAATGGTGAGGGACAGAGGTTTTTTTTTTAATTATTTTTTTATAAGATGGATCTAGAAGTTACGGGAAGATACTGATCCTGTGACTGCTGTACTCTATCTTTATGTTATACTTACTCTCCAAGGGAAAGTTAGGTTTCAACAAAAATACCCCATTTAACGTAGGCCCTGTTGGTAGAGCATTTTATTCATGAATCTTGGTTCCGAGGGCCATTTTAAGGATGAAACATGAAGTAATAACTATGTGAATACTAGGGAGAAAATAGTAAGCAAGGTACTGTGTCAACTTTTCCTTATACCATCTATCAAGGGAATGGAGGATGGTAAGTTGCTAGCCTTAGGATTTTAGAAGCTAAGTTATTCTTATGCTAGGATAATTTGATCTTCGATGATTAAAAATCGTTATGTTTGGTATACTATGTTTCAATGATTAAAAATTCTCATAAATATATGATTAACTTGTTGGATATTTCAAGGTCATTGGTCATATAATATAAAAACTATCTTTGATATTTTTATATGTTTTAATTGGGGTTGAAGGGATTGGAGGAGAGTTGGGTCAGTTTTTTTTGTGGATTGAGAAGCAATTTTGTTCTTAAATTTCAACCCAATATCCTTGATCTAGGGTAACCTTGAAAATCTATCTATCCTTAAGGGCTGATTGGACATCGTAGGATTGGATCATTGGGATGTAACTAAATATAGTGATCTTATCACCTCCTCTTGCATCCTTGTTGATACTAGAGTCATCATCTTATAAGTGACCTTTCGTTATTTTTCTTGACTACTTAACTTCTTAGGAATGAATGGGTGTGTTCAAACTGTTCAGATCTACGCCCCCTTCTTGGCCAACCAATCTGCTACTTTGTTGGTGTCTTTGTAGGTGCGAGATCAACAACACTGTTAAAATGCAATTTGAAGATATTTTATTTTATTTCATCAATCTTCTCTTCTATCTACCACATAACGTCCCATACCCTCTTCAACCTATTTATTAATATCTAAGTAGTAGACTTCATCTTCAATCATGCAATTATGTTATGTCCATTGATCTTCAGCGAGCCCTTGTCGAAGGTTAATGGCATCTTTTCCAAGTCAGTAAATTGTTTTAGAAGATCCTCAAGGGAGAAGAATGAAATTGCAACGCATCTTTTCCTTCATTCTTGGTAATAGGGTATCTTTATTGTCATCAAGTAATTCATTGGAGACTATTTCTGATTCCGTGATCAATTCTCTTTCCTTCCTTTATTTTTTTCTTGGAGCACCGATTTGAGTGTGAATTTTATCGAGAAAATTTATTCAACTTAGTGAATTGACATTGAGTAAAGTTGTAGTATAGGTTGAAGATTACCTTATATTTAGGTACGTGGTTTTCTAAACAGATTTAGATGTTTTTGTTGGAGCTGTTTGGATGTCCCAATTAGCAATGGATAACCTGTGCAAGTGATGACGTAGAATATGATAAAGAGTGCAATTAAAGGGAAAAAAAATTCAGGCCGAAGGAATATGCTGAATCCAAAACCTTGAACTTTAGAGATAAGATAAATCTACTTCTCATCCAAGTCTATTATCACCAAAACTCATGGGTAATGTGATCAGTTCCTCCCCATCATTTTAATTTCTTCTTTTTTAACATTGGTTCCTCCGTTGATAACCAATACATGCATCTAAATGCTTCAATGTACACCTAATCCGGTAACATCTCCTGGATTTTTAGAGATCTAGATATAAGGACACAACATAGTCCAATTTCTTTGGAGTTACGCAAGTTAGTCAAATTTCTTTGAAGTGGGAAGTCATGCAAATTTTCTTTTCTTTTTCTTTCTTTTTTGGTACAAAGCTGAGCTATCATTGATTTATGGCGTGAATTTTTTGTTTTCAAATTACGTCTTTGACGAGCGAAAGAAAGGAGGGGACTTTACCAAAAAAAAAAAAGAAAAAGAAAAAGAAAGGAGGGGCTGTGAAGAGACCGTCTTATAAAAAAATTGAAAACTATCGCTATTTAAAATGGGGGGTAAGATGGCATGCTTCCATTGCCATGCCATAAGCACATCAAATAGCATTAAAAATATAATACAAAAACATAATACATCAGCAAGGTTCGTAGGGTCAACCTGATGGAGTCTCTGATGATTAAGCCAGTATTAGAGAAGGCAATTTACTCCATCCCATTAGGCATCCGACCATATCTGACTTTAATAGGGTGGATTTTATATGATCCACCATAGATCCAAGTAGACGCAGGTAATGATAAAATCTATCCTGAATGTACAGCTCTTCACAAATCTCCTCTCCATCTTTTACTTTAGTAGCTCTATTTGTGAAAGATTGAACATGTAAAAGATTATATGCCGTGGTGTTTGGATATCTATTTATTTAATTCATTATTTTTTTAGTTTAACAAATATCGATAATATATGGGGTGGAGAAGTGCAGGTTAGAAAACATGGATGATATAAGATGCACATGAATGGTTAAGGCAGTGCGGTTAGAAGATTGGACCTCTCCAATTCAACCTTGATGTGGAGAGATCACATGTAAATGACTAGTTGCATGCAAAATAAAATACAAAGCACAATACTATCGTAGTTTTATGAAAACTATTTTTTTTCATTGGCCATATTTTCATCCCCTCCTGTGCTCGTGAACCAAACAGTCACTGTTTCGGTTCCTTCCGGCAACTGGAAGATAGCACCCGTGTTCCCCCATTCACCCGCCGTTGATTAGCAGTACTATCTCAAATGGACGGTGATGACTCGAGGGAGAGGTTAAACAGATGGGTTCCATAATTCCATATATCGCTTTTTTTTTTTTTTTTCTGAAAAAGGATAAGAAAGTGTGGAAGGAGGGACAAGCCCACCCCCGCGTAGCAGCCTTCATTGGGCCCCCATCCTACCAGGAGCGTGTTCGATGCGGGCATAAATGACACCTCGGCCGATTTTACTTATATCCTTCCTGCTCATGGAACCGGCTCGATGACCTTTTTAGGCTCCAGCATGAATCTTCCATACGAGTACGTCACATCTGGTACCACTGAGACTACCAGCGGATCAGTAATCTTTTTAAACTTTATGTCCAAGCAAAAAGCATCCGATTTTTTAATTTAATCTATATTTACATATTTCAAACTCGATGGAAGTAGGCACAATTCTGCTGAGCTACCACCTCAATGGCTTCCATGTACCACTTTTGCTACCGTTATGCCCGGTAGCGACCAAAGCCTTCACCAGCGAACCCAGCGTCAGCCACGCAAACAAAGCCATCCATACAGAGAGAGAGAGAGAGAGAGAGAGAGAGAGAGAGGGCGAGAGCACGTGTAGTGCCTGCCTTTTTAAAGAGAGCGACCGCTTTCTTGGCGGCTCCCGATCCCATCCCATCCCATCCCATCCTCCCCTAAAACCCTAATCCATAACGAAACCCCCAAAACCCTAGCCCTCATCGAAGGAGGAGGAAAAGAGAGGCGAAGGAATGGAGGCTTCTTTAGGGCAGAAGCAGAGGCAGCTGGAGTTCCCGAGCGTCACTCTCTCCCATGTCTCCTCCTCTCCGTCTGCCCCCCTGCCGCTCGCTGCCTCCGCCTCCTTCGCCGCCGCCCAGCCCGGCGGCCACTGCCTGCGGTTCCAGGACCCGAGCTCGACCGACCCCGTTCTTGACCTCGATCTCCGCATCTCCCAGGTCCATTTTATTGTTCCTTTTCCTTTTTGGCTTCTTTTGATCGAAATCTTGGGGTTGGAGAATGGCAGCAGTTGGGTTCTCGTTGCTGTCTGTCGAACTCCCTCTTTTTTTCTTCTATGGGCTGGAGCTCTATTGGCTCTGTAGATTTTTGGTTCGAGTAATGCAGCTGATACTCAGAAAGTTTTCTTTTCTTTTTTTTTTACCTCTGTTTTTTCAGATCTTCCGTCTGGGCTCCGCAGAATTGTTGTGTGTAAGCCAAGAATCAGGGGCCACTGATGCAGACGAGGTTTGTTGGATTAATGCTAATAACTTTCTATTTCTGTATACTCTTGGTGCTTTCAAAACTGAAATTGGCCTCATTCTTCAAGATTTTACGGTGCTTCTTTTGTGGGGCAAGTTTTTTTTTCTTTTTCCGCCCAAGATCGCGACCATCATGGTGGATGGCTGATATATAGAAACCAATATTTGGAAATGATCACCGATATAGCGAAATCTAGGTTTGGCCCCATTCTTCAAGGTTTTATAGCCTTTCTTTTGTAGGACAAGTGCTTTTTTATTTGCCCAAGATCTAGACCATCACGATGGACGGCTGATTTATAGAAACCAATATTTGGAAATATTCACCAATATAGAGATTATCTAGATTAACTACTTTTAAGGCATTAATTTTAGTGCTTGGTAATTAAAAAGACGGTTCACGGTCGAGGAAAAAACAATGAAAAATCTCAGTTGGTATCCTGATATTATGTTTAGTGATATTTTTGGATGTTTGTATCGTGTTAGCTGAATGCCCAATATCAATACGAATTAATATCTCAGCTGGGATTGGGATTACGGAGGAGACAGAAACCTTGCTATGGGAATGCTCAGCTGCTTGAATGCATTGCCCAATAAATGATTATTGTTGATCATCAAGTTGGTATGTATAAACCACAAACCAGTTGATTGAACAGCGCACCACAATAAGAAAGAGGAAAAGAATGAAGAAGATTCTATATAAATATAAAAAATAATAAAATACAGAAAATAGTTCTTTTTGAGATCCAAAGGATGGAAACATATTAGATAGGGGTACTATTCAAGAGATTAGAATGGTGAAACAAAAAAGAAAAAAATGCATGATTCATTAGAGATAGGTAGAGATGGATGGGAACTACTCCTTACGTGCGAGCGGAGGCTATAACAGAAAGTGAATCGGCGCAGAGAAAATTTCAGTGAGGAAATAAGGAATGATACTTAAAGGAGGAAACACATTGTGGAAAACAAAAGAGGTTGCTAGATAGAGAGAGGCTTGCCCTAGTCAGATTTTGCTTAAGGAATTTAATATGAAGAAGATTCTTGTAAGGTATTAATTGATTCCTTTAGGATATTAGATGGGATATTAGTTCAAGAGAGAGGTTATGTTGGGATAGAAAGTAAGATTAGAAAAATTTTGCAATACTTCAAAATTCAAAATTCTCACTTTTTAATATAGAATAGATTTATTTTTTTAAAGACGCTACTTTCTTCATTTAGTTTATAATGCTACCATTATCCATGTAAAGAAATGAGGGGCAAATCAATTAACCATTGAGTGGGTGGGCAGATGGAAATTTTGAAACAAAGTGCTGATTATACGTGAGGGCATGGTATTTAGAAAGTATTTGATGTAAGGTGAGGTTTGTCTTGATTGTACATGTGGGAATAAATCTTTCCTTGTTTTGTTAGTGTTTGAAGTCTGACTGGTAAGCCAGTTGCTGATATAGCAGCACCGAGAAACTGCTTATGCCTTATGCTTTACCATTTGGGTATTAATTTGCTACCGGTGGGGTTTTGTATATAGATTATTTGATATTTGTTTGTCACTGTATGCATTTGATATGCTTCATGGATTAGAAGTTATATTAATGTAGAATGAAAATAAAGCATGATGCTGAAATATCCAAAGTGCTTGCTAATGGATGAAACCTCTCTTTATTCTAATTTCTCTCTCTCTCTCTCTCTCTCTCTTTTAAACATTGTATTCCAGGTATAATAGCAAAATTTAATAGGAAGAACAAATGGTCTATATCTATTTTGAGAAATTATGGTAGAAAGTGCCATAAACAAATTAATTATTTGAAGACTTAAGTGCTCCTATCATTGTGCTCATCATCTTCTGGCAGGTGATGATGAAATGCATAAACTTTTGACTATTCTAAGATATTGGCTATTTAGACTGGTGCTTCTGAATTGAGTTTCCATGTCGAGCAGGAGCATAATGCCCTGAAGCTTGCATACATCTGGAGAGCTACATTTTGAGTGCGATTCACGATAAGTAATTTTCCATGGACCATCGAGGGGTTCTATTGTTGCCCTACCTGTTATTTCGTAAGGACTAAGGCCATTAGAAATATGCAGCCTTGCTTGGAACTGATTTCCGTTGGATGCTCTAGGGTGCTGTGAGTTCCCCATGGTGGAACAATTCATAGGAGACTTTTTTGCTGAGGTAGACTAGAACTCTTTGTCATGAGTGCTTATATGGTAATTTGGGCAAATTTTATGATAATTTGTTGTAAAAAATGGTTATTGAGAGTAATAATCTCCAATTCTTTGGTGGTTTAAGCAATTTTGAAGGAATTTAAACTTCAGAAAGCTCATTCCTGGAAATGTTGTTCTTAGTAAAGGGGTTTCCCATAATGTGACGGACTAGTTATACATTATATAGGCTATGGAGATTGCTAGATTTAATGAATTTGTCTGTTAAGAACTGTAAGTTTGCATCTTACGTAGATATTGTAGTTTACATCTCCTAACTAAGAGATTTTGGGCCCATTTTTAATTCTGTTTCCAATGCCATTCTTATTTTTTCACGCTTTAGTGCTGCTTTAATTTGGGGTATATATTTCTTTTAGAAATATTTTTGTAAACATTACTTGCTTCATTTTTGCCAAGCCATATATGAGCAAAAGCTTGTGGATGCCTTGTTATAGAATATGGGTATGCTAGAAGTGGCGAGGATTTGGCTGTAATATGATGTATGCTATGTTCCGTGTAGCTGATATGCGTCATAATTTTTATATCTATTTGTTATGCTTGTGCTTTTCTTTAGGACCAAGCTAAGAAATCAAAATTTTATGGTCAATTTTCACAGTTTCTTGAGCTTGTTCTTTTTTAAAAAAAGGGATTCTTTGTACAAGATATTTGACAACTTTTTTAATCTTTAATCTACATTTCCAATCCAGAAGCCTTTTTCAAGTGCAATCAAGATTGGTTTTAGAACAGAAGATGAAAGCAAATCCTTCCTTTCAGCATTTGAGCAGTTGAAGCATGGAGTGGTTAGTCCAAGATCTGGTACAACATTTTCTCAAGCTTACATGGTTGAATAATTTATTACTATTCCAGAATGTCACTGTGATACTGCTTTTAGATGTTTCCCTTTAACAGCTCATCTCATAACTATGTAGTGAGAAGTATTTATGTATATGTTTGCTTAGAATGTACGGCTTCTTAGTGTTAAATGTGAAGTACAGAAGAATGTTTGAAGCATGTCGTCAAGATTGGAATTAAGTCGTAGATTGTAGAGGTGGTTAGATTGGATGAGATCGTGGATGGAGTGATAGATTATAATATTTTCTTCTTTTCTCGAAAACCTTTACAATATATAAAAATAGTGAGAATTAAAAAAGAGTTCATTACTACCACAACTACAACCATTACAACTCAACTAATCCTCAAACCCGATCTAGTTGGGTCGGCTACATGAATTCTTTTCCTCCATTCCGCTTTATTTAGGCCTGAGAGCCAGTAAGGCTACCAATCCAGTTGGTTGGCCTCCATTGTTACCCACGCTGTCTTCCTTGGAGACTCATCTTGTGAAAGAGCTATGAACATGACAGTGTTTCTTATTCACCAAGATCTCAAGTAGTTGTTAGAGCAGCCTCATTTTTTAAGTTCTTTTGGCTTCTGCGCACAACTAGTCATGAGTTAGAATGAGCTTACGTTTTCTTTCCCCCCCTATCGTCTATCTTTTTGGATATTGTATATATATTTGTAGTTTCATTTGTCGAATCAAGATTATAAAGGTGATAGACCTGCGGTTCCTTTTCTGCATTTTATCTTGTACCTGAATTTTCTCGATTGTTTCCTTTTCTGACAATGTCTGCTTGCTGTTATAGTGCTGATTTTAAGAGCTCCTTCTTTGGTTAGCAGCTGACAGTAGTGATGGGACATTATTTTTGGTTACTGTTTTTATTGTATGGAATGTAGTTTAAGTCATATCTTTTCACTTATATGGGGATCTTCTGGTGTGAATTTTGTTTTTTAAGTCTTAAATTTTATTGCTCTTTTATTAATTCACTACCATTTAGTTAGATCATTTGGTTGCACAAACTGATACAATTTATCTTAGCTAGTGGTCATGTACATTAGTGTAAGAGGATTGAGACTAAACCTATAACCATTAGTTTCATCGCGGCTGCTTGTGTATTTTAATTTCAGGTGGAGCCTTGGAGAATGGATCCCTAATAGCTGCTAAAAGCAAATTTGACCACAAAATAGAGGCCACTTCTGCGAAAATGTATTTCCATTACTATGGTCAGCTGCTTCATCAGCAGAATATGTTACAAGATTATGTGAGGACAGGTTATACTATCAGACTATTATCATTTATCTGTTGTACTTACATTTTGCCAGTGGATTTTGAAGAGCTAGCATGAATTAGTGACATTTTGTTTAAAACTACTAAAATATTTCCCTCCTGCAGTTCTACCAGATATAAAGCTGGACATTAATGGGCAATTTTATGAAGCTGATAATGACATAGGATTTTATTTTTAGTTCAGGAACCTACTATGCTGCAGTGATTGAGAATCGTGTAGACTTTAATGGTCGTGTGGTTGTTGATGTTGGTGCTGGTAGTGGCATCCTTTCATTATTTGCTGCTCAGGTATCCTCCAAAATTTTTATGCATAAAGTTTTTAAAAGTATTCTAAGAATGCAGGACCTTCTTATAAATGTGTTCAGTTTGATGGATATGTATTCATAATCTCTGACCTTGATTTTAACATTTAGGCTGGTGCCAAGCATGTCTATGCTGTAGAGGCATCTGAAATGGCAGAATATGCGCGCAAGCTAGTTTCTGGGAATCCGTTGCTCGGACAGCGGATCACGGTTGGATTTTTTTCACTAAAGCTAGACTGCATAAGTGGAAATTTGGTTTTTTTTTTTTGCAATATACGCTTATAACTTTGCTTGTTCAGTAGTGGGTCTTTGGTTCATGATTGACAGGTTGTCAAAGGTAAAGTTGAGGAAGTGGAGCTGCCTGAGAAAGCAGATATTCTAATTTCTGAGCCAATGGGTGAGTTTTTTTTATTACTATATTGCCTTCTATTATGATAGCATAAAGTGCATAATAAGAACTGCCTGAACATGATTCTAGTTTATTATTTTGTGGTGCTGGTTTGGAAGCCCTGTCTGGCCATTTGACGTCTGACTCCGAAGTAAAGCTTTAGAAGTTTACTGAAACATGACCCAAAGAACACATAAGATTCAGCAAAACTTTGCTATGGTGGAGTGTTTCACTTATTGCTAAATTATGGAAATAATTTCAAGATAGGGAAAAAAGTTCTCCCAGTCTACAGGTTTCATTTTGACTTTTTTTTTGTTTTTTGTTTTAGTTTACTTTATTTGCTTCTATATCCTTGAGCTATTTATAAGCCTCTTCATTCAAGCTGGAGAGCCGGTTAATCTTATGTACAAGGACCATGTCTCTCATATCGTAATATTCCTTATAATAAACTTCTAATCATTTGGACATTGTTAGAAAACAGAAGGCCCTGTTTTTTATATGTATTTTTTGCAAGATTTTTTCTCTTTTTTAAAAGTCAACTGCAATTTATGCATCCAAAAATAATTCTGTCATGCATTTGGGGCCTGTTTGGCCAAAACCTGACAGGATAGGCTTGGATTGGAGCGCCATGTGAAGGGAGGGAGTGTGAGAGGGAGGAAGTGAGAACGTGGAGGCCAGTGCAGCTGGGAGCGGTCCACGCGACCGCTGAGCTCTTTCTTTCCTGCTCTCCCTCTTCCTCCTTCCCTGCGGCCCATGTTCGTTCCTGGGCTCTCCCTCCTAATCATGCAGGGAGATCCCAAACAGGCCCTCCGTTGTGCTCCCATGTAATAGGTGCATGTGCCATTTGTAATCATATCCTGTGATAGTTTGTGTATTCAACTTAAATACCACATCAAAAATTAGTAAAAGTATATTATATCTAAAAAATTAAATTTATGTTTGTCATATTATTGATTGGACTATGGGACTCTCTTTGTCGAGGTTTTTGCATATGCATTGCACATCCTTGACTCTAGTGGGATATAATGTATCAACCATCATAAAATGACTTATAAAGTTCCATCGTGCTTTGACTATATACATCTGCATTCACATTTTAATACAAAGCAACATGAGTATGTCTCTTAAATAAATGGTAACCAATTTTCCCCAATATAATATTTATTGCATTTGCATTCCTAATCCCACTTGGATGGGTGGAATTTATAACCACCATGTAATTCATCAAATGAGAATTATCTATCTTGGGATTCATCAGATGAGAAATATCTATCTTGGGATTCATCAAATGAGAAATATCTATCTTTTTTTGAAGCATTCAAATCAACATCAACCCACTATAATTACTGTTGACTTCATATGTAAGAACGTTGGGCAAGAGAGGGTGTGATAGTAGAGAGACTATTTTGTAGGAAGGGAAGTCCATGATATCAATTGCATCCCTGCTCATGCGGTAGGGTGATTTTTCGCTCTTCGAAGTGGTATATGAATAAATTATCAAAAGAGTCTGGGCGGCAACAACTCTCCCACAAGACTTGCTAGACTAATTGGCAATAGCTGGCTTTTGAATATGTAAATATTGGTGATCACCAAAGCCAAGGTCCTTTTTCTTTGCTGATATAACAATTTTTCAGGATGATTACTCTTATCAGTTATCACCTAGTTCCTCACCTACATGCTTCCGTGTCACCACATCTGTTGGTATTCTGTGTACTCAATCTTTGAAAGAAGTTATCGCCGGCTCACTTGGACCTCAAATGAAATGCCCCTTGCTGACAGTGAACATAACCTTATATCATAACTAGTCATTTTCCTAGATTTTGTTCTTAACCATCTTATTTTGCAAAAATGGAATCTAGAAAACATGTCTAGTTGTGAAAGGAGTTCTAACACATTTCTCCAAGAACCTATCCAGAGTTGTAAACCTGAAAATGTGGGTCCTTTATAAAAAACCATAAGTTGTAGCTTTTTCAGGGAATTTTTGGGTGAGATGAAACGTTTTCCTTGTGAGAACCTGGTTGATTCCAACACGTATATTTTCTTTTGCTATCTGAGTTCAATGTAGCTGTTTTGTGGTGTTTCTGGTTATAACCTAAATTGGAGACAGTAACCTAAATTGGTAAGGTCTTTTGGCCATTTTTTCCTTCTTGACTTTCTTGGTTTCTATATTGTTCCCCCCTGCAATCTTGTTAATAATTGTATGTGGCTGTGTTTGGGTGATGTACTGTTGGTGGATTTGATGTTGACAGAACTTGCTTTGGAATGATTTTCTGAATAATGTAAATAATAGATTAATATGCTATCAAAAATTTTTTAGGCACCTTGTTAGTCAATGAAAGGATGTTGGAGTCATATGTGATTGCAAGAGACCGATTCCTTGGCCCCAGTGGAAAAATGTTTCCATCGCTTGGAAGGTGTGTACAACTATCAAAACTGCTACTAATATTTTCTTGGAGACGCTTGTGCCTCTATGGTGTCATGCCTCTATCACCAGGGATGGTAGCATTATATTGGGGGCATCTGTGTGGTGCTGTTTTCTCCATTAGATTTATTATATAACTATTTTTTCATTTTATGATATAATAAGATAGTACATTTTTATATCTTTTTTAAGAGAATTCATGCAAGACTATGATAACTTGCTAGATGATGCAATACATCAGTAAATCTTGTTGGTGTAACAATTCTTATGTTTCTTCATAAAGATTTTAGCAATGGAATTGTAACAAAGAGACTCTGACATGAGTCTCAAGTTGGCAAGTTATAATGGTTTTGAAATTCAACTTAGAGATCTGTAATTTGCAATATGTGTATGTAGTAGTGCAAAATATTGAACATAATTCTTTGAATCGTACAAAACATTGAGCATATTTCTTTGAGTCATGCCTGTTTCCCCTAACAATGTTTTCATAAAGTTGCAGTCTTCTTGTTTCATGTCGTCCTTTGTTAATGTCATTCTTGTCTTTATATTAAGACATCTTACATTCTAAAATTTGGAGGCTCCACTTTTACTCAATATTTTGAGCTTCTCTGGGTGAGTGATGGATCCTTGCCGAACTCTTGTAACTTGTAAGGGGACCTGACATAGTCTGGTTTTGAATGGGAGTGCAAATGACTGTGAATTAAAAGAATTTAATTTTTTGTAGTCATTAGGTGGGCCGAATATAAATAAGGGAACACAGAATACTAGGCAAAGATTAGTTTTTTTCCCTTTTTGTGGTATGCGTCACCATTTATGTATCAAGTCGGATGGGATCATACGAGGTATATCGTACCAACTTGGTAGGGTACTGGTATTGGTATGAGCCTCAATATCTTCTCTTATCAATATATGATACCAAGGTTAGCCGAACTGGTATTGAGGCCCATACTAGTCGGACACATTGACACACGATACGTTGTAGCGTGCCGGTTTTGAGTCGACATGCCTTTTTTGTTTTTTCAACTTTTTTAAGATTTAATGAGAAGGAATTATGCCTTTTGGGTTTTTATCACCTTGGTACACCTTAAATGCTTCTTGATGTTTTGGAGTGATTTTTCTATGTTACCGTGGCATTGCTCAAAACTTGGCAATTTGTGTCATTGGGTTTGCTACCCTCAGGCTTTTGCGTGAGCGTCAGGTTGAAACCAAAATCTAAAGAAAAAAAGTTAGCGATCTTGGCTTCACACGCTAGAAACAATATGAAATATCCTAAAATCAATTAGTGAAATACAAAACATACAATGATACAATCAATTAGATGTATTTAAAGTACAACATGCATACCGATATCTAAAATATCTTCGAGAGGCCATTCTCGTAGATATTGAAATTGTTAGCATAATCAGAAGGTACATCACTAACTAAGCAGCATTGTAGTTATGTACGCTCTAATAAGGTACACGTTCTGGGTTATAATCGGTCTCAAATCTCTCATTGAAGCTCTGACTCTGATGGGCGTCTTCTAGCTGATGATACGACTGTGAAGTAGCCCATCCAAATATACAGGCAACAAAATTCGACCAGTAAGATTTTTCGGGCTGCATAGGGTAGCAGGCATTGAAAGACGATAGCTCAGATACTATATCCATATTCAGCTGCTTGTGGTTGCAAATAATAGGAACTAGCATACGACTTGGAATCTGATACATCTATGGATAATAATCCATGCGCAAGGTCATCTGCAGTTGCATCGTGTCCTTCTGAACGGCCTCGAGGAGCCTATTTTTTGTATGTAATTGTATCCTCGTGAGCCCTATTAGGTCGTGCACCGTGGCTTCTATTTTGCGTGGCATGCGTACATTGAGACTCATTGGTGACCCGAAGATCATTCTATAGCTGTCACATAAATGGTTGTCTCATATCTTTCATTCTCTCTGATCACCTGAACTAACCATCACTGCTCTATCTGGTGTTTGAATCTGAGTAAACTGACTCCATATTCTCTATCGGGGCTGCAACTGCCTTTCGTTTTCTTTTTTGGCTACATTAAGCAGCTGCCTGCTTTTTTTTCGTGCTTGTCTGCTTGACTGTTCTAGAAGGATGGATGTTATCCTTCTGAGTCAATCGGATAGCGTAGTGACTTTGTCCAAGCAACTCAGTTATATCTCTAGTAGGATGCTTGGACATGGTCATGTGATGATTGGCTCCCTACTAACTCCTGTGTTTTTGGCTGATCAGCTAGAAGCATTCGTAGAATATTGTGATCTGCGCATTGCTCTGCATTCATTCTAGCTTTACTGGCTATGAAGTTGGCCACTTGTGGAGGCGATTCTGGCTCCTTGAGCTTTGGCTTCTGTTGTTGGCCCATAAGCAGGGATCAACCTCATCTTGAACAAAAGCATTGTGGGTCGGATCCATGTATTTCAGTTCCACTTTCTCTTGAGTGCACTTCAGTCTCAACCTCAGATTGTAGTGGATATATACAAGGCCGTTGAGGTGCCTTTATGTTAGATGGCTCCTCTGCTTATGATAGATGAGGGCGAAGGTGGATCAGTTGTGCTAATTGCCACTCGAGAGACTAGGAGAGAATTCGGATGGCTAGACACTTAAGATTTCTTACCGATAGACTAAAATCGATCCACCATTCAGCTTCAAAAGTATTGAAGGAAATTACATATAAGATATTATCATATTAGTAACTATAAAACTCAAGTAATAGTTATCGTTGATATCTACTATACTTGAATTCATACTTTTTTTTACGTACGATAGCTGCCAAGACTCAAATTGTCAGTGTCCTTCCTAAATATTTGTCTGTGGAAAAGAGACATGTTATAATACGTTAATGATTGAAGACACGAGTTAATTTATGCATGCCATTTAAGTTAACTTATCTCTTGCAGACGTAGGGCCATGATTTCTAGATCAGGCTCTATCTTATAGATCACATTACGCAGGGCGCCCGAAGTTCCTCATCCATATCGGTTTCAGATATGGTGTACTGGAACTTTGGGTTTAGGTAGTAAATTGCAGATAGAGTTTGTAATTGTTTTTTAACATTTTATAAGTACAGGAGTTGTCGAATTTTCAGCGTTCTTGCCTACCTACTAGATCTTACTACTCTATGCATTTTAAAGTTTCAATTTTGCTCAGCAATGTTGATGTACTTTTGGGCATGCTTCGGATCTGCCTCTTTGATATGATTCTGACCTCTCCATTATATGATATAGAAAGCCCATCTGGGGTACGTCTTGCTGTCTACAATTTGAAGCACTTTGTATCGTGGTTCGTTGTACCTGCTCTTATCGGACGGTATGAGACGTAACGTACTATACCGGTACACGGTATGGGAGGCGTACCGTTACTCGGTACGGCGAAAAGACTCCGTACCGTATCGACATAGTGCTAGTGTGGCACTAGTACGGGGTCTGGTACTGAGACAGCAAACTTTGCTTCGTATAATAGCTTGATAGTCTTTACTATCTTCTTGGTCCGCTATTAGAACATCTGCCTCGTTACCAACTTCTCGACATGGCTCCCTTCACTGCCGACCCTCGCAAATCTACTCTTTTGGCACTCGTTATTGACAAACATCTGATGTAGGCATGTTTTCTTCTTAAAGAGACTATCAAGTGTAACGTAGTTAGTAGCAAACTCGAGACCTCTCCATGTGTACGTCCTCATTTGTGATAGGACCTATGTGTAGTTATAAATAAATCTAGTGATGGGCTGGGTTGTTTGCTGTCTACTGCACTTTACAAATCTTTCCATTTTCCATCAACATGAGGTCGATACAATGCACAACACAAGGGGGCCCATAAAATATGTGGCCGTTGCTCCATCAAGATCTTCCTGCCATCTTATACTGTGGCCCATTACTCAGCCTGTGGGTATGCATCAAATGCTACTTGTTTGTCTATTTTATTCAAATTAGGGTCTAGGCTACGATGCGTATGATCGCATCCAAACTTGAATAAATGGACGCCAAATTTTGGTTGTGAGTGTTTGCATGCACCTAAACAAGCTTCAATTTTTTTATGATTATTTTTTGAATTTTATTTTTTAACTTTTTAATCTAAAAATTTATTTCTTATTTAAAAATTATATATTTGACAAAAATTAAAGATTTTAGTTTCATTATGTAGGTTATTTATAGATCTACAACATATTACGAAATAATGCCATAATTAAAAGTTTTGGCATGACGCCTATTTTTTTATTTTTCTTGACGATTTGCGGCCTAAAAAGAAAAAAAAAATGAAGAAATAAAGAGGGGAGTGCGGGAATACCTTGAAAGAGGCTTGGATCTTGCATTTTATTGTTGAATCGGTGTTTATTTTTTATTTTTGGGGGAAAATTGGGTAGATTTTGAAGTGGGGAGGTGTGAGAAGCAACATAAGCTTCTCATGGCCTCTCTCTTCAATTATAGGAGGGAAGGGAGCTGATTCAACATTGAATCGGTGCGAACCTAGCGGTTCGCGCAGATTCCACTCCGAACCGCTTGATTCAAATGGTTCGGAGCAATTTGCACCTCCTTGGTGCCTATACTGATTTTTTAGGGCGAACCGACATGTTATCAGGGTGGTTCGTGGCGGTACCGCATATCATGATTAAAACACCGGAAAAATGCCACCCGTGGTTCACTTACATCTAGTTGTAGGTATCCAACTACTACCTAAGTATTTTTTATCTTTTAGAAAAATTTCTGATATCCTTTAACCATCTTTTTTCTCGACAGTCAAATGATGAACATCAAGTAAATTCCACTTGATATCATCAATCAATTAATTAATGCTTGGTCCAATTACTTCCACTGCAATCTCAGTGCTTTACTAGTTCTTTGACCATTGAATCATCTACATTATATTTTGCTTTCTGAATTTACTCCATATTGTTGCTCTTTGCAAGTACACATGAGCTGGCCACTTCACATGAGATGGTCAAAGGTCTCGGCATTCACCTAGATGATTTGAAAACCTGAATCAACTCTTATCAACTGTTATATTATTAATGATTGCTATGTAAAGGAGATTAAATCTTGTTGCTCAGCTATTAAGCTGCATAATGCCAGGTAGGCTAGAGAACTTCCTTGTCCATGAATGGACCAAATCTTTTTCTGTTAATGCTGGTTGTATTATTTCTTTATGAGATCATAGAATGTGGTTAATTGATTGCTTTCTCTCGCTCTCTTTCTCTTCAAAGTTTTCTTTTCAATATCTATTAAAATTAGCAAATTGTCACTCCTTTTGTAGTACTCCCTGATAATGGTGTCCATAAGGTCTCGCTCTTGAGGACTCGATTGTAATCATCTAGCCTTTTCCTGCTTATTTGGAATTGGCTGTATTGATTCTCATTAGCTGAGTATTCCTTTCTAGAGCCACCTCTGATGTTTCTCCAAATTTCTACATTTTCCTTCCTCACAACGTTCATCCGTGTTAATTTAAGTCTTTCTCTTCTTTTTTACAATCTTAAACACAAACTAAAGTACCTCTACTTATAGGAGCCTCATCATATTCTTATTGTACATGTCCATACCCTCTCAATCGATTTTCCATCATTTTGTCCTTAATTTATACAACTCCTACAACCCTCTAATATATTCATTTCTTAATATATTATTCCACACATCCATTTTAACAGTCTTTTTCTGGCTACATTCAATCTGTTTTCATATATGTTTTTATTGTTCAACACTCTGAGCCATATAATATTGCAAGCTTTACTATTGTTCTATAAAGTTTGCCTAAAGTCTCTAAGGCAAGGTCTGCTGAACCGACCGGAACCGGTCGGTTCAGCCTGTACCGAACCGGTGCTGACGGACACCGGTACGGTATAGCATATAAAAACGGTTCCGACCCAAACTGGGTCGGAATCGATTGGTTCCGTGCTTGGACCGGTGCGAATCGGGCCGTTCGTGCCGGTACCGGTGCGAACCGGTCTTTCCCCGCGCGTGGGTGCGCGGGGAAGAGCGCCCCCGTGCGCGTTTCCCCGCGCAGGAATCGCGCGCGTTTCTCTAGCAGGAAATCGCGCCCAAGCATGGTTCCCCGCGCGGGGCACTGTGTCGATTCCCAAGTGCGGTTCCCCGCGCGGGCACCGTGCCCACGCGGGCTGCCAGCCCGCGTGGGGGCATTAAAGTGGCATTTAATGCCACTCTGTGGCATTTGATGCGTCCGTGCGCGCGGCTTTGGTTCGGTACCAGTTCCAAGCCGGTACCGAACCGGAACCGTACCGATGCCGGTGCTCACCGGTACGCCGGTACAGTCGGTCCGGCGAACCCTGCTCTAAGGTTTGCACCTATCACATAATATCCTAGATGCACCTCTTCACTTAATTTCGGCAGCTGTATTTCTATTACATATATTTTCATCTATCTCTCTATTATTTTTTTTAATAGATCCTAAATAACAAAATTGGTCACTATGTGGTATCTCTTATCCATCAATCTTAATTGATGTTCAAGGTCTCGATCTTGAAGATTGTGATAACAAGAACAAATCCACAACCCTTTCATTTCAAAAGAGATGCCTTTTTGTGGTATTAATAGCTTCAAAACACCATAATAATTGCTTTATCTGTTCAAATGATATGTTAGAACATCTTTTGAACGCGCGCACATGTCTAAGGTGTTCTCAATAATGCTTCTATATCTCCAGAGTTGAACATTGAGTCAAACATGATTTCCAGTCCTAAATGCTTTGGCTTTTACTTTTCTCTTTTCCTCTTCAAGCTGGCAAAGCACTCCTTAGTTTAAAATGTAGGGCTCTAGTTTCAGTGATTTCAGATCTGTTGATCTGCTGGGGAGAATATGGTGCACAAAAACATTTCACCTTATTGCTTTACCAAATTCTATTGGTCATATGCATGTCTAGGATTTTTATATGTGATATTATTCTTATAAATAACTACTATTAAAAAAATTAATAAGCAATTTAAAGTAAAAAAATCCACATTTATTCCAATCATTTCATTCTTTCTCGTAATATCAGCTCTGCTCTGTTTCTGTACCATTCTCCTTAATTCTTGGCACTGATCGGTGATCGTTAGTCAATCGGAAACTACAACTTAAGCTATGAACACTCACATGAAAATATCTGTGCAATCTTCCTGGGCTGCCATTCACAGTTTCATTGAAGAAGCCTCAGAGACTCTTAGTTAATCAGAATCTGGCTTCTGAATTTCTGCTGTATTTTAATAGCTCATGGGCCTTTGTATATATTACCAAATAGTTGGGCCTGGGTTTAATGGTTATGATAGCTCGTTGTTGTTCGACTAGATTGTAACATTTTTTGAACTCTTTGTTTGATGCTTTTACTTGCTTTTATTATGAACTGACATCTGACCTCTTCAATTTACTATTTCAATAGGATACACATGGCGCCATTTAGTGATGAATATCTTTATGTTGAAATTGCAAATAAGGTAGGTTTTTAACAATATTTCTTTTTTCTTTCTCTTTCTTGCATCAAATATATCATTTAACAAGGTCTGTATTGTATCGTATTCTTCATGTTACAGAGGAAATAGTTGCCAGTGCTTCATTAATATCATGCCCCCTTTTGCTCATAGTTAATCATGATGATACACGCTAGTATGCTACACCTTATGAGAATCTTTTTAAGGTTGGAATTTTCTATGAATTCGCATGAAATTCTTTTTGGTTTTTGTGGCTGTTAAATGTGGTCTTGGGCCTGATGTTTACATGCTTGGAGGAAATTATTGTTGGTATATACATATTCTTTGGTTAATGGTAATATAAGATGCCAACTTAACGAAATGGTCCAATATCAAAGAGAAGCTAACGACGAGATGCTGTTGCAAGCTTCCAAGGTCCTGCATGGGCCCTCTAGTAGAATTGTCAAAAGCAGAGATGTCAAAGAAAATTAAGGTAAAAGGTACCTAGGATGCAGGTGCAAGACAGCAGGGGCAATACCTAGTTACTAAGAGCGTGATGATGCAGCAGCCACAAGCATGTAACTGACTAAATAATTAGAAATCTTCCAGAAAATTATGAGCTTTGTTAGCATAGTCCATGAGGTGGCTTTCCATATTTTTCTCTATATTTTTTATGCTTAACTCAACATCCGGATTCATTGATGGTAAACCATATCCATGACAATCTTTTAGGCTTATCAAAACCTCTTATCAGCTTCTGCCACGATTGCATCATTTGTCAAACAAGTTTTTTTTTTTTTTTGGGAAAAAAAGATGAAAGAAATGAATCAATAGCAGAACCATATAAACTGAGAAATAGAGAGAACATAATTTTGTTCCTTGAACTTGGAGAAAGCTGATGGTCTAAGCAATCCAAACTCTTAAATGGCTTGCTCTATCATACTACTTAAGCATCAATGCCAATGATTTTTGTTTTATTTGACATGCACATCATGCTTGTCAAGTAGCTCTGACTATCCCAAGTGATGGGCCAATTATGTTGCTCAGATAGTTTTGGTTGATCTTCTTCAGCTATCTTTCTTTGATATTTTCTATTGCAAAGTAACTTAAACATCTTACGTAGAAAATATCTTTATTTCACTACTAGAAATAATGGCAATTCCTTCATGTTCCTGATAAACATGCAAAGAGTTGCAAGACATCAATTTTTTGACTATTGGTTAAAAAAAGGTTACACTAACTTGAGAAATCTCTCTAGAGTAATGAGATTAATATGGAAAGAGCTATTTGCTAGTTTTCTTCCCAGAGGAATAGAAAGAATTCAAAATCCTTATTTTGATGTCATCAAGGTGTTTCATGGACAAGTGGGTCCTGTTTAGGAAAGTCCACTTTCCCATCAAGATTGCTTTCTGTTTTGGCCTACCCAGATAAGTACCAGTTTTTATTATTTTACCATCTTTTCTCCAGGTCCAATAGTTTTAACTAAAAAAAATAAAAAAGAGAAATAAAATAAGGTTGAAAACCAATTTTAACATTGTAGTATATTTTAGTTTTCATTTGTAGTTTGATGATAGCAGATGACGGTCTGCATATATATATATATATATATATATGCATATGAGATCTTGGATAGCCGAAGTTATGTGAAAGATTACCTCTTCTCTAGGTATTTTGGGTCATGTATAATGCTTCTAAATCTTTTCAATTGACATCAATGAGAGCATATGTTGTATAAAAATGTAGAATAAAAAATTTGACAAATTACCCATGCATCTGATATATTTGGTGCTGTAAGTTGTATTTGGTCAGAAATCTCTAGCTAGCCACTTTTTGGATTTGTTGTTGCCGAAAACTGATGCCACAATGCATTAAGTTTTAGGCGTCTCAATAGAAACTTAGATGAGTTATTAGTTTACTTTCATCTATTACGTCTTTCTTTTGCTTTACTTGCCTGGATTATGCCTGCTACTATGCTCTGCACCTGAGAAATTCAAGATGAAAGAGGATTGATGGAGGTTCTGATCCATCAAGTTAATTCTTTCTTTTTTAATTTTATGCTATCGCAATTTTTTCTTCTTTGGTGAATCAAAAATTTTTCTTGACTTTTGCTTTCTCTCTCTATCTCTCTCTTTCTCCGTGTGTGCGTATGTGCACACGTGTACGCATGTGCGTGCACTTGTGTGCATGCATGCATGTGCACATGTGGATAAATTCTCTTATGAGGTGTCTATTTACTAAAATATGAAGTTTCGATTGGAGGCATTATGCAAAATATCAGGCTGTACCGTTGGTCAGCAACATACCTTTTCCTTCCATAGAAATGCACATGCATGTGAGGGGTATAATAAAATATGAAGTGTACATAGAGGCATCATGCAAACATCAGGCTGTACTGTTGGTCAACAATCTAGCTTTTCCTCTTATATATATTTGTATGGTAGAGGTATAGATTCAAACTTTAATTACCTATCTTCGCTGCTCAATATGCATATATGTATTCCTTTGCTAGCATAGGCTTGTGATCTGTATTCTTTAGTTCATTAGGATTAATGACTGATAGTGATGAGTATAAAACCTTGATTCAGTTGACATATATAAGTTCTCACTTAGTTGTAGTTGATACCGTTAATGTTCCCAGTTGATTTTATTTATTTATCTTTATTAGGACTACTATTAGGTTATGGTTATATGCATTTTGATTTGCCACAGTATGTATACGTTGAAGTTGGTCCATTTATTGTATTGGCCGCACGTAATATTTTAGTAATCATTATTGTTCTACCATAATGATATAATTTGTTGTTCTCAGACATGATACCCACCTAACATGTTATTGTATTTATACATAGGCCCTCTTTTGGCAGCAGCAGAACTATTACGGTGTTGACCTTACTCCTCTCCATGGATCTGCTTTTCAGGGATATTTCTCTCAGGTTTGTCTTGCTATTTCTTTATATGATCTGTAAGCGTCAATTTGCATACATCTTTAGGTTCCCTTTTGTGATGGAAATGACATTTCTTATCTCTTGGAACTTGGTGATGCAACTTCTAATTAATAATTTGATAGTGATAGCACAATGTCAATTTTGATAATGATTTCTGGTCTTCCAATGTTTTCAGAATATTCTGTACCAAAGAAATGTTTACAGGATGTTGATATTGGAGTTGTTTGCAGGAGTCAATCCATTCATTTACATATGTGCTCCACTTTTGCATAATCTAACAAACTCGTCGCACCTTCTTTCTTTTTTTCGATCATTGCATTATTCTCTTGCTGGTAATATAAATCCTTGGCCCGGTAAAATTTGTGCGATTTTGGTTGGTCATGTGCTGTAGTGCATCAAAAATTCAACAGTTTTCAGAATCATACCTTGAAAGTTAGTAGAATGCGACATATTACTTATTATATTTTTTGATTTCTTTTAATTTTATAATTTTGTGAATCTTTGATTTGCCATTTACCATCAGCTGGGAATATTCCCTATTGATGTCTGCATATGAAATTATTTGACATGAAGAATTAGTATGTGTCTCAATAAGAAACTTCTAAGTTGTGGCGAATCAGCTAAGGAAAATTTGGAGCTCTACAAAGATATCATCAAACTATGTAGCGTAAAAGCACAGCTATACATGAAGGGGTGAAATGGTCTCCTGAAAAACTGTGTAGGTATTACTGAGCATCATCGATGTGAGATGACCATTCTGCTACAGCTATTAGTCCCAACTTCCAGCTCAGGGATATTGCATTTATATAGCTCTGTCATATAATTTCTAGTGGCAGATCTAGTTTCTTGTGTGAAATGATTTGGACATTGTCCATAGTAGAGAAATTTTCAGGCCTTCCTGATTGTATGAATTCAAGTTGCAGACTGTATAGGTTGGCGTTTGAATCTTTAGGTGCTGTAGCTGTGCCCTCCTTTGCCCAATATTGCATTGATAAGGAATTTGGCTACCATTTTTAGAGAGTTCATGGGAAGTTGAGAACTGACTGTGAATTGATGCCAAACTCTAAGAAATCATGCCTTGATATAGAGCCAACTTTGTAGGGTTTTAGAAGCTTTTTGTTGAAATATATATGCTGTTAATTCAAAGTAAAAGTGGTTTTAGATGGCTGCTACTCTTATGAGCTTATGGTAAGTAAATCAGTAGCATATAAATTCTGATTGGTGCAAAATGCAAAATGCATTATAACTGTTTGAGTTTAGTGCACTAGGTTTTTAGCAGAGCTTGTTATTTGTCACCATAATGATGATAGAGCATTTTCAGTACGCATAAAGAAAACGTGCTAATTTTTCACATGGGTACTCGAATAACAGCAAAGACAGTAATCGGTTTGGTTGGGTAATGTTTCTTAAGATCTTAATAGTGTTGATTAAAAATGGATGCTTACAGGATAATCACAAGTTGCTGGTACCCAATAATGTGTAACAAGTATACTAGAATAGACCTTTGTAAGAAAAAATTACAATTTGGAATAAGCCAAATAGTGCCGGCGCTAATTCTTTCTTAATGAATATCAAATTTTCATGAGGTTGGTGAAACAAGCCAATCTTTTCTAAACTAGCATGCGGTGTCTGTGATCTAATAGTCAAGAACCATCGAATATACAAAGATGATTTCTAAAGTTGGGCGGAGAGCCAAGAACCAATGTCTAAGAAGCCTAAGAAGGTAATCCGTTTCTGAGAATTACAATGTAAATCAAGATGATCAACCAATTCATGTTGATTGGGGAGGTGTCTTAAGTCTTTGTACAACATTAGAGGTCAATACATATGTAGCCCGAGTGAGCTTCTTGCTAGCCTACTCATGTTCAGTTCAATCTTGAGCTCAAGCTCGACTTGCTTGTTTAGCAAATGTGCCGAACTCGAGCTGGGTTCGGCTCACTCGGTTTTGGCTAACAAGCTAGCTTGAAGGTGATAAATAAGTATGTACTATATAACATTTTTATATATTAATATTTAATAAATATATATTATATTTATTATTTTTTATAAATAATAAATACTAGCCGCTGAATTTCAATTCAATAGCTTACTAACTAAATTGTTCAGCTGTTGGATTAAAATTCAACAGCTAATAAATGATGGGTGATAAGGGAAGCCCTAGAAGTCTTCCGCTCCCACCTTGCCGCCATCCTTGCCCTTTTTGGCTTTCTCCATCAATGACCACGGCTCCCTGCTCATTCTTGTTCGCACCACTACCAATGCCTGTCCTCCACAACGTCCACCCATCAGCGACCATCGCTACCAACCTCACTGGCTCCCACTCCCTTTCCTTTACCTCTTATTCAAAAACATCTCTGGTTTCAATCTCATCAGCCATCCATTGCCTCTTTGGTTTGATGGTGGTTTTAGTAGTCAGATGCTGCTATGGTTGTGGGATAGAGGGAGGAGAAAAAGGAGGTTAGAGAGGGCAAGACCGAGGATGAGGACAATGAGAACGAGGCCAAGGATGACCATGGCAAGAGCGAGACCCCTTCAATTTCTCCAGATGCAAACTCACTTGATGGGGTTGGTAGTCGGATGTTGTCATGCCAGTGGGATAGGGAGAGGATAAAGAGGTGGGTAGTAGTGGGGTCAGCAGTGGTCCCTGAGCAGGGACTGGTAAAATGAGGCGGCAATTATGTGGGAAGAAACATATGATAATTCTTTTTTCTGATCTTAATCAAGCCAAGCTCAGTTTTCTCAGCCTGACTCAAGCTTGCCAACTCTTTATAAACTTGAGTGGAGCTTGAACAAGGTCAAATTCGCTCGTGTTCAGCTTGTTTGCACCCATACACACAAAAAGGTGAATTCTGCAATGTCGTTGTCTCAGCCCAATTCTTTAGAGGGTGGACTAAATGGTAACATTCGGATGTTTAATAGATGCATCAACAAGATCAATCTGTGCGAATGATGATAATCTGGTTGAACAAGCAACTAGTGAGAGTTTTCTCTCTTACAGATATTTGTGTTTTCTGCATTTTATTTTTCATTGCATTGTCGTAAGCTTGGCATTGTGGTGAGCGCCTTGTTCATATATATATATTGGGTTGTTGCCCTTATCAGTTTATGTTCATTGAAATAAAAATGTGCCCTTGATTGTTAAACTTTGTTGCTAAATTCTCTTCTAGGAATTTCTGGAAATTCAGAGAGTAATTATCTACGATTTGCTTTACCATCATGGCGTGATCATTTAGTGACAGCTTTGCATACCCATTCTTGTCCCCATATGAGCACCATTGGAGGATCTACACTTGGCAATAATTGGACTGTTGAAATCCATGCCAACTGTCAAGTGTCTAATTGTCATTGTGCAAGTCCCAACTCACATCTTCAACTGGCCTTGCGGTCATTTTCTTGATCATGGATGTGCAGCAAGATCATTTGGGTTTTGTTCCCTAGACAAATGAATCTGAGTTAGACCATGCTATTTGGTGCAAAACCGTTATAGAATATTTTTCTAGTGTTCTCCTATTTAGTTTTGTGCCTGTTGCAATTTTAATTTATTCGATGAGATTTATAGCATACAAGATTTGGCTGCATCATTTTTCTGCATATTGTCCATCCCATTTTGAAATAGAAGGAAAAAATCAGAAACTTCACATATGTTAGAAAAAAATTGTGGAGAAAAGAGAGTATAGAGAAAAAAAAAGGCTACATCTATATTATGCTGGGTTAAACATGGCATTCTAATTATGAAGCATTTGTTTTGTTTTTATTATGGAGTGTAATTGTCTATTAGTAATCAATCAGCATTTCAAGAAGTTTAATGAAAAACTTCTACGTTTAACTCATACTTGGTTGTGTATAGCTTCTATCAAAATATTACTTTCTAAGCAACAATTAAATAATAATGTCGGCTAATAATCCAAATTAACATTTCATTTTTTTTAATGTTACCTTTTCAACTCAGCTAAAGATTTATTAGTTTGATAAAGCAAGCAACTCCGCTAGCCAAGAAGATATTAGTTTTAAGTTGTTTTAAGTGTTAACGAATGAAGAGTAAAATGAATGTGCATCATCTGTATGTAAGATGTAGCTCCAATTAACTCAGAGGAATGTAGACCGACATGTTCTTGGTATTTTAATCTTTGTCGAAATGTATTGAAAAATTTAACATTTTGGTTGTAGTTTGTTTCACGATAACTTATGATTATTCAGAATCAACATGCTCATTAACTTCCCCCCACATCCTGTCTTAAAGGGCTTCCTGTCAGTGCCCGTTAATATGGTTTTTGATAACTTGCTATACATAGTACTAGTGCAAATGAATCTAAGGGGCTCTCCAGTCTGCATATATTGATCTTGATATGTTTGTTGTATCTTACTACATAAATTCTATGCTTATGTCTTCTTCAATTTGTTATTGATGAGAATGCAACTTGCATAATTACAACAACTTTTTATTTTCCCTTTTATGCAGCCTGTGGTGGATGCTTTTGATCCTAGGTTGTTGGTTTCTCCGCCTATTTTCCATACACTAGATTTTACTTGCATCAAGGTATAGTTAACTGTGAATCTACATTTCTTATAATTTGCTTGGAACATTATATTTTTATTTTTTGGGAACTTCCCTTATCTTTATGTCAATCTTTATGTTTTATCAAAGTTGCCAATTTTTTTCTTGATAATTCCTGTCAATTAATTTTATTGTGTATTCTCGGAGAATTTTCATACCATTATTTAACATTTCTGTCATTCATTTTGATTATGTGTTCATAAACTAATTAGTTTTGGCCTTTTGGGGCTTGATTAGCATGCTTTTTATACATAATTCCTAAATACACAGGAAGAAGATCTATATGAGATTGATATTCCGCTGAATTTCATAGCATCTGTTGGCACTAGGGTGAATGGACTGGCTTGCTGGTTTGATGTTTTGTTCAATGGAAGGTAAGAATTTATGTTTCAAGCTAAGCAGAAAACCTGTTTCTAGCTTATCAACTGTTGCTCCACCTTTTTGTTAAACTACAAGATGACTGTTGTAGCACACTCTAAAAGATATGTACTTGAGCATGTCTTTATTTTTCTTCCTTTTAACCTCCCTTATTCTATGGAGCATTTCTTATCATGCATACTGCTCGAAACTTCTTATTTACTCAAAATAATTGGCACTAAATTTTCGAAGACACAGGTTTTGTCTAGCTGGTGTACTGGACCTTTGATGTAGTGCCTCAAAGACACCTAAAATAATATAGTTTAAGCTGAATGAACCCTTGAAATCCTGTAGAAGTGTTGGAATCATGTGTCCGTTAGCATGGTCATAGCTAGGCAATGTTTCTAGCTGTCTTTCTCAACAGGTCCACTTATTGTGGCCAAATGACAAATGACCAAAGGCTCATTTAGTTCTGATTGGCATTGATTTGATTATAAGTGCTATTAATTATGTTTAAAACTGCTTGATTAGGGTCCCATTGGCATGTGTCCATAAAAATACATCGAAACAGACCAACCTAATCAAATCTACTTATATCCTTCATATTTTTGTGCATTATTTTTTAAAATTTAGTTCTGGTGTGTATGCAAGAATTAGTACAAATCAGCTACTGAGCATTATTATCACTTGTATAATTAAAATTATGTTTTATAATGTTCAAGTCAAACTTTCACATCGACACTTACACAAGTGAATGTGAAAAAGAGAGAGTTGAATGAGAAGAGAAGAGAAATAAGTAGAATAACAATAGCTACCATGAAAAATATGATGTTCAATGGGATGTCATGGCTCATGGGTGGAGAGCCCCCATCCATTTCTATCTTTCTCATGGTGGTCAGTGAGTAGGGATACGTGTAACCTCTTTGTTTTTGACGTGAGATGTGCTTGTCATCTTTTGTACTCTAAGGTCATGTTTTGTCTATTACAGGTTGGAGTTGGTTGATAAATGTATTTTGGCTTTCATAGCTTGTGCCACATATTCAGTGGTCTTTTTTATGTGATGGACTATGCAGTTAACTAATGTTTTGGGGACATTTAATAGAGTTCTTGGCCATTTAATCTCAAGATTTGATGGATTCAGATTGTTACAACCCAGGCATGCTGCATTTTTATTTGCATGCAGAACTTTGAAGTCTTGAAATATACCAACTCATATCTATTGTCCCATTCATTTTTGCAAACATTGAATTTAACATTGATTTGTTAAATGAAGCCATTTTCTTCAAAGCTTAGCTCTTTTGACTAAACAAAGTTTATAAGCCCAACTCCTTTGAGTTAAATTTTTGCCTTCTTGTGTCGTTTTACCAAAGAAAAAACCTGTCAATAGAAACATTTTCATTTTTTCAAACTTAAATATATCTTTTATTAGGTCATTTCCTTTTGTATTGACCCTTCTGACATCATTTCTATTATATGACAATATCCTTCTTAGGCTTTTAGCATACTTGCTTGAAATCTACCTTCCATAGTTTTGCAGGTTTTGCCACATCTGGTGGATTATACTCGAATGTATAGTATCATTTACATTTAGTGTGTTTCTAACTTCACATCAAAATTTAGTTTATCTAGTCCTCATAGTCCAAGGTAGTTTTTAGTTTTTCTATTTCACTTGCAGGAATGTATAGTGTCATCTTTCAACAAGTTTTGTTGTTATGAAAATGGTAGAACGTGAATTCGTGAATTCTGTTTTAACTAAATATAGGTTAAATTTTTTGTTATTATGATATATTATAGTTTACTTATTATTCCCTCTTGCATCTATGCAAATGACATGATCGTATCGTGCAGTTCTGTTCAAAGATGGCTTACTACCGCTCCTGGTGCCCCCACAACTCACTGGTACCAGCTGCGATGTGTCCTCGCCCAGCCACTTTATGTCATGGCTGGTCAAGAAATTACAGGACAGCTTCGCCTTGTAGCTCACAGTGCTCAGAGCTATACCATTTACTTGACCATGTCAGGTTGGTTGAATTACATAACATGCATGGTTGGTTGTATATTTTAGCGCTGGTTGGTATCTGCTGAGAATTCTGATGTGTTTGGTGAAATATTTTGAAAAGCTAAAATGTGGGGTGCTGGTGCCAATCAAGGAGGGATATTACAGACATCTTCATGCAAGCTTGAACTAAAAGAACCCTATTATCGGTTGTCCCAGCCACAACCCTATGTGCTGCCGCAAGATCAGCAGGCACAACAACAGCTTATACAGCCACAAGTAAGTTTTCGTAATGTCTTACTGGGAATGGAGGGTGGGGGAGAGTGAATTATAGTATTATTGAATGCTGGTTAAATCATTTGACTTGATGTTGTAGATGGAACCATAGCAGATTGACTTGATATTAATATTTTAGACTTAGAAAGAAAAAGACATGAGGAAATTCATTTTTTCCACTTGATTGTAAGAATTCTCTGGATCCTTGATCTGTGATACCTTCACGAGCAAGTTCCGAGACCACCAGACATTGCTAATGGCAACAGGTTGCATGATTATGGGGAAGTATTCATGGGAAGCTATTGTTTGATTTATTTGTGTATGGTTATGAAAAGCAAGTTTGGGCCTTTGCTGGTACATGTATTGGAGGTCTGGTGGAATATTGACTGGTCATAGCTCTATATAACCCCGTTTTGTCTACTGCAGCCTGAAAATTATTCACACATTTTGGTGGAGTATGAATGCAAAATATGTTCATTTTCCATGTTTTTTTATGTTGTAACAGGAAGTCTCCCCCCAAATTCAAGGTGGGACTGACCCCGGCATGACAATACAGTCGTCACAGAATTCAGAAGTTTTAGATCAATAGCATCCGGTCCCCGAGAAGGCCTGTGGTTGACTGCAGATCATATTTGTAAAATCATGTACTTCATCCAAAATATTTGTTGCATTAGTCGCCAACAGTGCTGTTCTGTATATTTTCACTCTGGACTACTGTGTATTACTGAGGTAGCGGCTGGATGGGGACATTCTGCTTCCCCACCTTCTCACACAAAGTCATGATTACCGCATCAAAATTTAAAATTTGTGGAATAAGCTGCAAGCTCTGCTCTCTTCATCAATTCATGGATTTTTTCTGGCGGTTACGGGAAAATTTTTATCAATATTCTGTGCTACGATCATGTTATTAGTGCATGTGGGGTTTGTTTCTCTGCATGCAATTGAACCACCCGAAGAGTAGGTGCTGCAACTTGTGTTTTTCTATTGTTTGGCTTGATTGTTGAATAGTTAGACCAGCTAATGGGGCTTTGATGCACCTCTCGGGCGGGTTCCGAGTTCTATTTGGACGTGGTACTTCCACCATCGTTTTCAAAATAAAAGAAAACAAAATGCTGCCAGCTAGACACATGGGCAAAACGGTCATACTTGAACAAATTGGTATATTGTTATACCTCTTCAGTGCCGCTCTTATTTGGTCTATTGTTATCAGCAAGAGGCACCAGTTAAAAAGATTAGAATACTTTCATTTACATAGCAACGCAGCATCCCTTTTTTGGGAATAAAAATCAGCATTTCGTTTTATTTTATGCCGTACTATGAAAGCTACTTCATGGATTTTGCCAGGAGCGGGACTTTTTATGCCACAGGTTTGAATTTTAGTATGATTGGTACTGGAAATGTGGGGTCGGAGCTGCATTTGAGAGTAATAACATAGATCGGTATTGGATAACTATATTTTTAATTGGGAAATTTTAATATTTATTTGATATTTAAATTGAGAAAGTAGTTTTTATATGAGAAAATGATAATAAAAAATTTTGTGAAGTACTTTCATTTTTTAACTCTTTATACTATTAAAAAATATTATTATAAATTACTTTTAATATACAAATTATTTATTTTAAATAGTATAATATTATGAATAAAAAAGTATAATATTATAGAAATATAATAATATTATATTACTAATGACAAATATGTAGGACTAGCATTATATTAGTAGATTATTTTTTATTATATTACAAGTAATATAATATTTATAGTATAGTATAAATTATATTATAATAATAATGAAATATTTTGATAGTATATTATAATATAAATTATATTAATATATTACTTCAAATAATAATACTATAATATATGATTGTGATATTATTATTTTAGTATAATATTATAATAGTATTGTATTATAATATTGCTAAGTATTGTTAGCTATAACTTATATTTCTATTTTAATCTGCACATAATAATAACAATTTAATTATTTTTTATTTAGGAGGTATATTGGTCAAATAAATAGCTTTTCGATGGACTTCAAAAATATTGCGGGGAGAAGCTCCAAATTAGGAAGACTAAAAAATTGTTTCAAATTTTAACCAAATATTCATATATTATTTGGTAGTACTTAAAGTGCTTTTAGAGGCAACCCCAATCTGGCCTTACGCTTTGTTATAGGATAAGTAGGAGGGATAGGATACAATTTTATTCCACCTTTTCTATCGAATAGAATTCTACCATATGGCAGGAGAAGTCATTTCTCTCAATTACCTTTTTCCGTTACCATTCTTTAAAACATAAAAAAAAAAAACAGAATAATTCTGCCCTCATAATAAAATTCAAATTATAAGGTTGTATGCTATGCAGCAATTCGACATGTTCTGAAGATCTAGCGATGGTGCAAGCTAACAGGGCTATTTTGAAAGGCCTGCAGCTTAATCACAGGTTTGCAGGTAGAGCTGAACCTTTATCTGTAGATCAAACTTAAAATGCTGCAAGTCGACTAGCGGCTAAAATGACCACTGACGAGCCGAGCCGTAGGCCAAATTGCTCACCATCTCTCCCCCTTCCGCACCAAAAGCCACCTACTCTGCAATCCCTCTTCTTTTTATTCTCCTCCCCACGTCCCATATTTACTCCACCCTCCCTCACCTTGCTGCCTCGGGAGACCCCTCCCTTTCTCCTTCTTTGCCCTGTCTCTTCATCGTGCCTTCAAGCCCATTCCTTTCTTTGCAGACCTCCCATACAACCAGCAATATTAAGAGAAATAAAATGATACAAAGGTGTAGGAACAGAGTTAGACCCTGTCCACAAGACCTCTCCCAAATGATGAGCAGCAAAGAAGGCAACCTAGTCAGCTGCCATGTTCGCATCCCGATACACATGAGCAGCCTGAATAGAAATGCAACCGGATATCAATCTCCAGATATCCCTGAATAATGGGTGGTCACCGCCCTACCGCTTAGCCTGCCGGATCCACTCAATCACCATCGAAAAGTCTCCCTCCAGGATAATGTAATCAGCCTCTAAGACGCTCCTCGCATAGGTAATCTCCTTTCATGCTGCCCTGAGCTCAGCTTCAATAGCAGTTATATCGCTGGTGCACTGCTCGCCTGCTGCAATCAATCTGGAACTGTAGTCCCGAATCACAAATCTTGTCCCTTTTCTATCTTCGCTTGCTAAGACGCTACCGTCGAAGTTCACTCCACCACCTTTTGACTTAAGAGTTACACCTCAATGACAACTTGAAGAAATTAATACAAATACAAATTTTCAAAAAAATTAATATAAATTTGAATATGTAAGAAGGTATGCATGCAAGAAATCCTATTGCTAAAATATTATCAAAATATATTTAACAGATTGGAACTATTAAAGTGAATGAATATTTTCCCTCCTGACTTCACAGGAGTTGGACCATGCAAATGGATCGGATGCGCCAGTCCCTAGTATTAGTGGTCGAGGACGTAAATGTAATAATATAATAGGTAAGGGCATCCGTGCACAAGGCCGGCTCAGAGGAAAATATCTAGAGAAGCCATTCGCGAAACTTCTCTCCCAACCCACGGTTTTGCTCCCCGAGAGGTTTTCACGACGATCAACGGCAACGTGGGCCCACCACAACACTCTGATCTGCAATGACGTGGCACCTAAATCGGTGTGCCCACCAGGTGCCTCTTCACGTGACCGACACGGTTCAGCCCCACACGTGTGAACGACCGGGCACTCCAGACCCTTTTAGCGCACTACCTGATTCTGTCCTCCACCCTCGACCTAGACGAACTTGGAGGCTTGAAACTATGCCACGTCGGATAGTCCCAAAATAAAGTCACTTTCTCGAAACAACCGACGTCGCTGGCACGAGGTTTCCATCCACAGCCGTCCGATGGGATGTAGATCGAACGGTCAGAAAGAGAGCGTCGTCTATAAGAAGGGGTTCCCGTCGGGCATCACTGCCCGACCAACCCTTCTATTTTGTGGATTCCGTTTCGATTCGCGTCTCCATTTCTCGCTGGTCTCTCTCTATCTCGCTAGGTTTTGGAGCAAGGGTTCTTCTTTCCGGATCGATCGAGTCGCTGGAAGATGGCCGATGCCAGCCACCAATCCGATGAGATCGTAAGGAATTCTTCCCTGATCTCACAAATTATAGTGTTGCTTGCTTTCTTTTTGGAGAAATTGAGCTTTGGATCTTCTTGGAGGCGGTCAGGGTTAGGGTTTTCATGGTGGGTTTTGTGATGCAGAGCCAGGAGCATGAGGAGCCCAAGTTCAAGTACCTGGATTTCGTGCACGTGGCGGCGATGCAGGCGGTGATGTACTTGGCGAGCCTCTACGACTTCGCCAAGGAGAACTCCGGCCCGCTGAAGCCCGGCGTCCAGACCGTGGAGGGCACCGTCAAGACCGTCATCGGTCCCGTCTACCATAAGTTCCATGACGTCCCCGTCGAGCTCCTCAAGTTCGTCGATCGCAAGGTCAGCAAAATCCCACTCCCTCTTTCCCTCTCCCGGCGTACGTTAGCTATATCAGTTTCTTTTGATCCCTATTATACGTCGCCCGGCAGCTTCCGGTGACCCAAATCCGCCGATCTGCGGCGATCGCCCGCCGCCTCGGATCCGGCCGGCGCCAGTTAGCGGGGGGGGCTTTCCGGAATGTTCCTGTGAGGACATCGGTCTAATATTTGTTCGTGCTGTCACGTGACAGGTGGACGTCTCGGTGCAGGAGCTAGAGCGGCACGTGCCATCGCGGGTGAAGTCGGCGTACACGGCGGCGCAGAAGGCCCCCGCTGTGGCACGTTCCGTAGTCGGCGAGGTCCAGCGGTCCGGGGTGCTGGCGACGGCGGCCGGCATCGCGAGGGCGGCGTGCAAGCGCTACGAGCCGGCGGCCCGGGAGGTGTACAAGAAGTGCGAGCCGGTAGCGGAGGGGTACGCGGTGGCGGCGTGGCTGTCGCTGAACCGGCTTCCGCTGTTCCCCCAGGTGGCGCAGATTGTGGTCCCCACGGCGGCGTACTGGTCGGAGAAGTACAACCGGGCGGTGGGGTGCGCGGCGGAGCGGGGTTACTCGGTGGCGCAGTACATGCCGCTGGTCCCAACTGAGAGGATCGCCAAGGTCTTCCGGAACGAGGCGCCGGCGTCGCCGGCGGAGTGAGGCCAAACGGCGGTGGCTTGGAATGTGGAGTTTGATGACGACGGCTGGCGCGGAAGACGCGTGATGTAAAGAAATTGTGGGGGAAAAATTTTCTTTTCTTTGCTTTTCCTTTTCATTTGCAAGTTTGTTTCTTGTTGTGGTGGTGGATAAGAGTGGGGTCTGTTTGTAGGATGGACGGGGTCTTCGATGTGTTTGGTTGGGGCTACTAATGGTTTAATAATAGTTGCTGGAACTAGCGTTAGGCCACCGAATTTTGGAAAATATTTTAGCTGAATGGGGTGCATGGATTGTTAGATTTAGGTTTCAGATTCAAGTTGTTTGATAGCGGAAGCCGTTTTCCTTCTGTGGAAATTATTACAAAGGTTGAGCATGTGGATGAGACTTCGCTGCGAAAGCTAGATTATGAAGTGTTGGAGAGGGACTTGCTTGAATATTGGCGGAAGATTATGGATGGGATTCTTTGGTTAAAGACCAGTCATCTGGGTGGACGGTCGCTTTGTAGAGAGTGACATCCATTTCGAATGGGATGGCGTAGACGGGCGATCTGTTGATATAATGGTGGGTCTTAATATTAATTGGAGAACAAAGTAGAGCTGGTAAATCAAAATTGGGAGAGAATATTGCAGAAGAGTTTGATCTAGAAAGTTTAAGGCGGAAGACAAAATTCGGATCATCCGGTTTGGGCCGGTAAGCTGAGGGAGATTTTTGGATATCTAGAGTAACATTAATTGACAATGATGGATGGACCGAAGCTAGGCAATGAGGTGTGATTTTGGTTGGATCAGATCTACCGTTTAGTTGGTAGACTAATGGCGCAACGTGCATAAGGATAGGCAAATCAAAAAAGAATGCAATATTCGCGCTTTTATATGTGTTGTTTTGTGGTTGGATTGGATTACTAATTTAAGCTCCATTTGGGGAAGCAAAAAGCTGTTTGTTCTTTGGTAACTATATTTCTAAAGTATTGTGGATAGGGATGGTAATTGAGTCGGATCAGACAGAAATGGGTCGGGTCAGATGTTAAATAGATCAGAAAAGTATTAATCTGAATCTGACCTGTTTAATAAACATGTTAGAAATTACAACTTGAATCCGACCTGTTTATTAAACAGGTAATCCGATCCGATCCGTTTAACCTGTTTAATAAATTGGTCGATTAAATAGGGCAGGTTTGCTGCTCTGATCCGTTTAACCAAATGGAGAGAGAGGGATGGGAAAGTGGCTCTGTGGCTGGGTGGGGTTGCTTCCGGCAAGAGAGAGAGAGAGGTAGGGGGTTCGACGGAGAGAGAGAGAGAGAGAGAAGTCTCCTTGATGTTCAGAAATTGGTGTCCGAAGATCTGATGAGGTTTAGGAGGGGCTGACGGCTCCTCTACCGGACCTCATTGCGGCGGCTCCATCTGTGACCAAGTCACGGGCCAACATTTTGTGACTCACGGCCTCAGCAGAGGGGGGAGGAAGAGCCCTCTCTGCCTTGCCTACCCGCAACAGGGGAAGGAAAAGAACCTTTTAGAGGAGAGAAGGAAGAATCCTAGCGCGGCCGTCGACAACTGTGGCCACGGCGGTGATCAAGCGCGGCGCCGGATCCACAGCCGGAGACCCTAGGTAGGTTCCTTCCCCCCTTTTTCTTCCTCTTCTTCTTTTCTTTTATTTTGTTATCATGGGGTAAAAGGAAACAGGGGTTAGGGTTTACGGTTTACCTCGCTCTGGGAAGAAGCTGCAGCTATTCTTTCCGGTGGCACCAGTTGTGGGTTCTGAAAACCCTAGCCGAGGAGGAAGAAGGAGGGGGGCGTCGACGGGGTGATGTAACCGCGATGATCTCGTCCCAGGTGAGAGTGGGATCGGCCGATCGGGGGGCATGATGTAGTCGCGGTCGTCGACTGGGAGGTAGAAGTAGTCGGCAAGGGGGAGCTAGGGCGGGGGCGGAGGAGAGGAGAGGGGAGACGAGAGAGTAGAGAACTCGGGCGGCGTGTGTTACAAACCCTAGTCCCTAAGAGCCCCAAATGGCCAAATCGTGGTGAGCGGCTGAGCAATTGAAAAAGAAAACCAAATCGGGCCGAGGTAGAGAAATCGGGCCGAGGGGAGTTGGGCCGGCTCTGGGCTTGTGGGTTGTGGCCTTTATCTTCTATCAGCCCAAGAGTTAAACGGGTTAAATGGGTCAGACCGTATCCGACCCAATTAATAAACAGGTTAAACGGGTCAACCTGTTTACGACCCGAACCTGTTTAGGCCAAACCCAAATCTGTTTATGGCGGGTGGAACACGGGTCGGGTTGGCGGGTCGAGTCATAGTTTGCCACCCCTAGTTGTGGCACTTTAACATATGTCGTAAATAAACTGAGAAAATACTTTTGTATACAAAATGGCCATAAAGGACATTACATAGTATCATACAATAGAACATAATAAAATATAATATATATTAATACATAAATATATAATATAGTATAATATTATTGTAATGTAATATAATATTATTATAATATTGTACTATAACATTGTACACTATAGGATAATAATTTAATATTGATAGGGGGAAAAATGGATAGTCCAGCCCACAACTAAAAAATCGCCCGGTTGCAGCCCAGTAAACGTCAACGCCAATTGGTTGAATCTTCACTTCGGCCCAGAGTTAGCTCGACTTCGGAACTTCATCAAAAGCTCCACCAACTTCAAATATTCGCCGACTCCTTCGACCAAGCTCGGGGTATCTTCAGATATTCACCGACTCCCTCGACCAAGCTCGAGGTGCCCCAAACATTCGCCGACCCGCCCCGGCCAAGCTCTTGGCGCCTACCTCAGCAGTACGCCCCGACCTTCGAGCTCGGGGCGCTCCACCGAGCACACTTATGAACTCGGAAAGTCGAGCTACTTTCAACACCCGACCTCGCCAAACGCATGATGTGACCTCTCAACGAGTTAGGCCTAGCCAACGACCGCACCCTTGTGCGGGCCTACATCCACCTACGTGGCCGTACATTACAACACTACAATGCCACGTCTCCATAGCCGGCCTTCAACAGTCAGACGACACCTTGACTACTTCGGCTATGCCCTGTTGTGACTGCCAACACCCTACCGTTCTCAAGAATGGGCCGTACTACATGCCACCAGCCAGTCTAAGCTGCGTGTCATCCGACTCAGAGCCACACCTCCTCATAATGAGGGCTGACAGTGCCTCTGCCACCTGAGCTACTCCACCGAGACTATATATAGCTCGGTCAGGTAACTTCTAAGGGACCTCTCCTTTTGGCCGGACCAAATTGATCGCACTCTAATTTGATCGTCAGAGGGAAACCCCGGTGAGGCTTTGTGCAGGTCTATGGCTGTCGCGTAGGAGGTGGCTCGCATCCTCTCCTTCCAATTAATAGCAGCTCCCTCGACTCCATCGGCGTGGTCACCCTCGGGCCAAATTTGAACCACAACAAATATAATAATAAATTATTTAACTTAACATATCAATGTATTATAATATAATGTAATATAATATTATATTTATAGTATAATACAATAATAAAGATATAAAATATTATAATTATTAGTATAAATTAATTTTTCATAATATAACATAATATTAAATTATTTAACATAATATATTAATGTATTATGATATAATGTAATATAATATTATATATAGTATAATACAATAATAAATATATAAAATATTATAATTATTAGCGTTAATTAATTTTTTATAATATAACATAAAAGGCAAAGTCATTTGGAGTGTGAATGTCACTTGCATGGTGTTGAAAACTACAGTTATTTTTTGTGTGTTCAAATACTATTGATATTTGAAAATTATAGCTGGAAATTCTTAAATTTGGTTCTTCTGGTGCAAGTTATGGCATACTGATGGAATAGTCATCTTTGTTGGAAAGAATGTTCCTTGAAACTTAGAGACAATATGTTTTCAGGTTTCTTGAACCGTTTCTCAAATTATTTTTTTCTTTTTTTCTTTTTCTTTCTTTTCTTTTTTTTTCTTTTCTTTTTCTTCTCTTCTTTCTGAACCTTCCCTTCCTTCTCCTCTTTCTCTTCTCTCGACTCTTTCTCCCTTTCCCCTCTTCTCCTACGAGGCAAGGAGGCGATCGGAGCTCGGGAGGGGCCCGGCCCGAGCGTGGCCGGCCCCTTCCTTTCCTCGGAGGAGACACACGCCGGGAGAAGCTAGCCGAGGCCGGCGGTGTCGCGAGATGCCCGCAGCCGAGCCTACGGCCGCTCCCCTCCTCCCATCCGAGCCCCTTCGCCAGACCACCACTAGCGACGACCCCGAGTTCGACCGCGATCCCCCTGTCCCCTCCTCTGTCTATCCGTCTACCCGGGCGGCGTCCTCTGCCTGCAGATCGATGAGGACCCCTCCGCCCCCCGCTGTCAATTCCAGGTCTCCGACGTTCTCCTCCCCGACCTCGACATCCGCTGCCTCTGGCTCCTCCACCTCTCCTCTTCCGCAACCGGATCCTCCTCCTCCTTCTGCATGTCCGACAGCTTCGAGGCCATCCTCATCCACGGCCCCTTCGAGATCAAGGTCCGCTTGAAGGGATTGGGCGAGCCGGTCCTTTCCCTCGACTCTCATGGCCTCTTTGACTTCGAGCAGCTGAGGGAGCGGCAGGGGGTGGCGGCGGGGAGAGGGAGAGGAGGGATTACTTTGGCATTGAAGAGAGGGAGGGAGGGGGATGGGTGGAAGAGGATTAGGCGAGGGGATGGAGTATTTTGGGAGAAAAAACTTTTAAATAGGAGTATTTTGGTAAAAAATAGCTTTCCGATAAAGCTGAAAACAACTTTTTCGGAAAACTTCAAAATTGAGCTTCTCCCAAGAAGCTGTTTTTAACTTTCTAGAAAAGCTAAAACAGCTTTTCGGAATTTTTACCAAACACCCTTTTTCATCCAAAAGTACTTTTGGAAGTTTAGAAAGTACTTTTTAGTCCTCCAAAAGCTCTCCCAAATGGGGCCTTAGTATTGCAATTAGCGGTTTCTTTAAGTGGCTGGATAGATAAAATCATAAATGCTTTTGTTCATTATCTAAGATTAATATTTTACATGCCCACACCAAAAAAAAGCAATATGCGGTATTGTGCTTTTTTTCCTAACAAGAGTGACGCTTAAGAATTTATGCTTGAGCAAGTGATCGCCCGTGAGTTTGGATTATCTATGATTTGTGTTTTGCCTTGCACAAGGCTGTCCAACCTTGAATACCCATCATGTTATCCATTTTAAAGATGAATGACTGTTGTTTATCTCAAAAATCTAAATAGAATTATGTTTAGTGCCAAACATTGCGTGCCATAGATGAGAGATAGACGTTCGTCTTTGATGGGGCGACTATTTTGGATTGCACAAGCTTTTGCATTGTGCATAGGTCCACAGGGACAAAATAGTGAAGAATTAATGAATGAAAAGCTATAATAGTCCATTTTTTATTGCACACTAAGTAATGAATTTTAATAATTTCTGAATAGAAATTCAATTCTGCATAAATTGAGGTTTTAACAAAAACTTCCGCCATTAATAATAGTATTAGTAATATCGTGCATGCTCAACATAATAATCTAATAAATAAAATGCTTCAACAGCAATTTTTTTTGCTGTACATTAAGCATTGAATTTCAATGATGGCCAAGTAGAAACTTTTGTCACGAATACCAATGTTTACATGGGGAACAAAAATCTCTCACAAACCAAGCTTCCACGCAAAAATACAAGAATTTCAAAACTTATGCTGTGATATAAAGTGATTTTTTTTTTCTTCTCACAAAATCCGGATTGGGGAATGTTGGGTTGATACGGGCTATATACTCAAATGGATTTTGCAATTCATGATTCTAGCATAAAACACATTCCAAATTTTGTTAGATTATCCAAACAGGCCTTTGGGTGTTGTTCTTCCTCATGTCAAACCCTGGATTTAAATGAAATTCATATTTGTCTCATATGCTAAAGAAGCTAGGCCATGCTGGGCCCTCGTGGGCCTTGGCCATACTATTGGCAGCGTGGGCTAACCCATTTCTATCCCAATCCCGGCCTGGCCAAGCCATAAAACCTGGGTCCTGGGCGAGAGATGTTGAGCCAAACGCAGGTCGACGCGGTCGAAAGCCAGAGACGGGAGATCTTGGGGTTATCTTGGATACTTTTCAATACCCTTTTTTTCACAGAGCATCTTAAAACTACTCAAACAAATTCTTGCACCCATAATCAATGTTTAGAGCCAGTGCCGGCTCGAGCCTTAGGCGACCGAGGCGGTCGCCTAAGGCCCCCGGCTCATGGAAGGCCCCCCGCCCGACTCGTGAAGAGTCTTTTTTTTTTTTTTTTGAGTCCTATCCGAAAGCTGGCTGCAGGGTTGACGGGCGACGGCGGCCTGCTACAGTCCCTATCTTTCCGACGAGGCGACGGGCGCGGGCCGACGGCTATGCCTCTGCTGCTGCCTCCTGAGAGCCTGAGACAGGCTACGAGCCTATGATCCGTTAGGGGCCTGACTCCTGAGACAGGCAGAGTGGGGCGGGGCGCCGGGGCGTACGGCGTACCTTCCGTTCTCCTCTCAAAGCAGTCGGTAGAAGCCAGAAGCCGCAGAACCCTTCAAAGCACACAAAAAAAAAAAACAGAGCGTACCTTCCGACTTCCGTTCTCCTCTCCGGCTCTCCCGATCTCCTCTCAGGCCTCAGTGCTTCTTCACTTCAGTTCTTCGGCAGTTCGGCCCTTCCCTAATCCCTAGTTTCCTTCTTTACCGACAGCCGGGAGGCTCGACCGTCGACGGCTTGAGGCTCGACGCCTCGACCGCCCCTGCTTCAGACTCCGGAGTCCGGATCTCCTCTCCAGCTCTGCTCGCCGTCCTCGGCTCCTCCGGGCTCCAGCTCCTCGGCTCTGTCCTCGGCTCCGGGCCTCCGGCTCCTCCGACCTCCGGCCCTCCGGGCTCCGCCGCTCCGCGGCTCCGGCCTTGTCGCCTCGTCGGCACCTCCCGACTCCCGTCCTCCACTCGGAGTGGAGCATCATTCGGCAGCTCGGCTATTCCCAAATCCCAAATCCCAAAGGGCAAAGGCAGCCAAAATCAAATCCCAGGCTTAGGCTAAGGGTAAGTTTTAATATTTTATATTGACTAATCACTATTCACTATTCACTATTCACTAATTATTTCATGAAAGTATTTGTTGATTGTTGTTTTTATTTTCTAATAGTTCAGTGAATCTGTGATTACCGAACAATTATATATAAATAGGGTTTCTTTCATATGTCATATTGTTGTTATTGGCTTATTGCATTCAGAGCCACTTGAAATTCTTCTACATCTTCCTTTGCTTGCACAGGATAAGGTATGTATTTTCTCTGATAGCTTATTAATTGAAGATTATTGTCCTTGCTGCTGCTGTTATTTTTTTGTTCTGTGCCTGTATGTGGGAGTTGAGGTGTGAAGTGAGGATGGCGCCAACACTAGTGACAGCATAAGCTTTTATTAGAAAAATAAGTTTCTACCCTTCTTAGTAACTTCAAATGGTTGGTAAATAGACGGTTCCTAAAATATATTGCACTTATTAATTTTTTATTATTATTTAAAATAAAAAATAAAAAAAGGTCTTTTTTAGCAAGTTCGCCTTAGGCCTCCAAATGCATTGAGCCGCCCCTGCTTAGAGCTTTCAATTTTCTCCTTTTTCATTTCTCAACCTCTACTAGAAAGTATCTAAAGTAATCAAATGCTTCTTCTGACTTATGCAAAAGCAAGTAGATATAACCATATCACGCATAATCATCTGTAAATGTGGTGAAATAGGTCGCACTATGGTGTGCGGTGTGCCTTTAACATTTATTGGTCTGCATATGACGCAGCGGACTAGCTCTAATGGTGAAAGTCCTAATAATTATATTCTATTTTTGTGGGTTGAATATTATTTTTGATTGACTAGTGAACAAAATCAAGTGGATATCACTGGGATATTTAAGCATTAACAAATATTAGGTAATCCTTTTTATAACTTATAGCTTTTAAATGGCTTAAATTGGATGAAAAGCTAACATAAAATACGAGAGAGATAAAATAAATAACATGATATCCTAAATAAGCTTAAATGCAGAAAATAGAAAACATTACAAACAGGTCGTTTCAGTATAATGAAAATTAATTGTAGGTCCTTGTAGCAATATGTTATATCAAATTAGTCCAATTTGATTTAATGATCATGTCAAATTGGTCCACTTGAGCCACCCTCTAAAGAGGAGATCTGGAACAACCAATATCAGCAAGTTATGAACAATGATCTAGGATCATATCCAATCAGAATAGAAACAACTATGGATCTGTTGAATAGGATTAATTAAGAAAAAATAGAATCAGTTCAACCTGACGAACAATAAACCGATCCGATTTGGCTCAAGAAACTATTAATGGGAGGTTTTATAACTTAAGATAATAGAAAATTGGGTTTGTTGCGGGGACGGTGCTTTGGCCGGAGCCTCGCGCAACAGCATAGCCCACATTAAGCTAGCAGAGAAAGAGGACCACGTTCCTCCCGAGGTATTGTCCGCTTTGGGTGCTCCGGCCCGCGCGTCCAGCGCTGACGGGGGGAGATTGGTGCCCTCACGGGTTTGCCCTTCAAAAGACGCCTCGAGAGGAAAGGATTTCCACCCCCCATTTAAGGCATGGAACCTTTCCGCTACTAGCCGATGTGGGACTAAATTCAAGGCCCCCTCCCCTCCCCACAACATAGCCCCCCCAGCGGGAAGGTTCCTTGCCGGTTTTTAATGTCGGGGGCCCCCACAGTCCTAAAGGGTAGTCAATGGAGGGAGGAGGCGCCCCTACCTGGCGCGCCATCTGTTGCGGGGACGGCGCTTTTGCCGGAGCCTCGCGCAACAGCATAGCCCACATTAAGCTAGCAGAGAAAGAGGACCACGTTCCTCCCGAGGTATTGTCCGCTTTGGGCGCTCCGGCCCGCGCGTCCAGCGCTGACGGGGGGAGATTGGTGCCCTCACGGGTTTGCCCTTCAAAAGGCGCCTCGAGAGGAAAGGATTTCCACCCCCCATTTAAGGCATGGAACCTTTCCGCTACTAGCCGATGTGGGACTAAATTCAAGGCCCCCTCCCCTCCCCACAACAGGGTTGGTTTCAAAATTTTTGACCATAAACACATTAAGAAACTTATCACCCCCTCCTGATGGAGGCTCCTTTCTTCCCTTTCTTCATAGTTCACCAATAGGGCCATGACCACCATGGCCACGCCCTCGCTACCAACAAGAAAAGGAGAAGGCAATTGCTTGCTGGTATGCCGGCTATGTTCTTACCAGTTTTTGAATTGTTGGAATCAAATGGTGGGATATTTCATTTGCTACAATTTAAAATTTAATGAGTATTACAAAAAAAGGGAGAAGGCAAAGGGAACAAAGCTGTATCACGTACGAAAGATAAGCTTTTTCCTCCATTTCATCGATCTTCTGGTAGATGTCCTTTATCACGTACGACTTCAACCGAAAGTCCACAAATAGAAAAATCCGATTTTGGAAGAACGAAAGCGTCGTCATTGAGGTTGGAGCGCAGCTCGGACGATCCTGAGGTCGGCTAGAGACGGACTGAGCAGGCTGGTTTAGATGTTTGGTGCTGGACTCCTCCACTGGGTGGCTTGTAAAAAGTCTATTTGCCAGAAGATTTCTGGCGGGGATCCTCCGATGCTTAAGTTAAAAAAACAAGATAATTGTATAGAAGGAAGATATTTCAGTAGAGTACAGGCTCTATGAGAAGGGTAGTGTATTACGTGTATATTGCGACTTGAGGTGGCCTGAGTTGCTTCTCTTATATAGGAAAGTCAGTTTGTCATTACTTAAGCCGATGTGGCATGTAAGGGTGGCCAAACAGTAGCTGGTGGTACGGTCGCAGCAGTGGTGCCAGTTCATGTGGGCGGCAGAGTGCGCTAGTGGGTTATAGAATGTGATGCCGCTGCGATTGCAGAATGCCAGGGCTGTCGGATGTTAGGGCTGTCGGTTGTTGTCGACGTGTACCGATAGTTTTCTACGGCTAGCGACACTTCGGTCGGAGCCGAAGTCGTTCATCGAACCGAAGTCATTCGCCTCAGTTTATGTTCGAGGACAAGAAGGTTGGTCAGGCTCGAGGTCGAGGTATCTAGTCTTTCTCTCATCACTTGCCCCCCCCTCCCCCCACTTCCGAGGCCAAACAGTACTCTAGTTTGGGCAATGAAAGTTAAGTAGTTACCTCAATCGAGGGCGAGACCTTCGTGTGGTTCCTCACTTTGGTTACCGACTCTTATTTCCCTTTTTAACATGCCCATGTGGTCAACGAGACAGAGTGGCTGGCCGAGAGGCTCACGAAGCATATCTGAACGCTCGAGAGGAAATGGAAAGTGGCATTTGAGCGAGTCGAGCTGTGAGAGACGAAGACCATGACAGCTGAGGTGAAGGCCAAGCCGATTAAGGATGAGTCCAAGTCGGCGGAAGTTGGTGCTTCGACTACGTAGACCTAGGCGGCTAATCGACGGCCAAACAAACTAAACAAGACACCTCCACTCATCCTCTGCCTCCAGCAACTAGAGCTTCATCATCTTGCTCATTAATGAGAATAGGCCTCTCCTCACACCGTGGGGCGAAGGAGCCTAGCTGTCTGCAACTAAAAAGGCGCTCAAAGCTGCTAATCAGAGAGCGGTAGACCTTTCCGCGAAGCTAGCCCAAGCTGAATAGAGGGCCTAAGATGCTGAAGCCGAGCAACGAGCTGGTCAGCCAATGGGTCGAGGAGGCCGAGAAGCGAGCCAATAAGGCTGACCGACGGGTTGCCAAGGCTAGGGAGTAGGCCTTTCACGTTGAGGCAAAGGTTGTGGGAGCAACCGAAGAGTACCGCATCTAAGAGGAGTTCTGAGAGAAGACCTTGGAGACTGCGGCTGACGCCTTTGGAGACTGCATGCCGACCTCAAGCTCAGTAGCTTTTTCTGAGGATGGACTTCTCCATCCTCGATGTCAATGATGGCGACGCCGGTGAAGGCAGCGACCCTGATGGCATAGGGGATGTTTGCCATAATGAAGGCGCCAATGGGGGCGAGGGTGAGAATGAAGTCTTCCGCCTCATTATTTTTGCTTGTTTTTCTTTTTGCTCGAGTGAGCCGAGCTTGATGTGCCTTCTTTTTGTTTGGCCTCTGTTGGGTCAGTGAAGAAGGATACAAGTTAAAAAAGCGAGGATTTTCTAAGTACCTGACTTAGTCTTGATATTCGTTGTGTCATTATTTACTCTTTGTTTGAGTCTAGGTCGTCGTTCCTAGCTTCGACCTTTTGCTGTAACTCTTTTTGCTCGATTTCTGCCAACGTTACTAAACAAACCTGAAGATAATAAAAGTAGAAAATTTTTTCAAAGTACCTGGCTTTGATTTTTGCTTGTTGTCGAGCCTCCAGCATGGTGGCCGATCTCCTACTTGAGCCATTGCCAACCTAAAGAGGCCAGCAGACTCACCAAGTTTTCAGCGTGGCAGCCGATTCTCCTTCTCGGGTCATTATAGACTTGAAGAGGTCGTTTGACTTGTTGAGCTTTCGACGTGGTAGTCGATTCTCCTGCTCAAGCCATTATGGACTTGAAGAGGTCGCTTGACTCGACGAGCCTTCGACACGGTGGCTAGTTCTCTTGCTCGGGCCATTATGGACTTGAAGAGGTTGCTCGACTCGCCGAGTCTTCGGCGTGGCAGTTGGTTCTCCTACTTGGGCCATTATAGATCTAAAGAGGTTGTTTGACTCGCCGAGCCTTTGACGCAGCGGTTAGTTCTCCTACTCGGATCATTATAGACTTGAAGAGGTTGCTTAACTCGCCGAGTCTTCAGCGCGGCCGCCGGTTCTTCTGCTCGAGTTATTATGGATATGAAGAGTCCGATTGACTCGCCAAGCCTACGACACGGCGACCGGTCTTTCTATCTCGGGAGTCCTCGAGGCATCTGTAGGTTTGGCTACCAGAGAAAATTTGAGTAGGCTCAATCTTCGGAAGGTCGACACGTCTCTGGAGTATGCTTTCGGAGGCATCTTTGAATATGGCTACCAGAGAAAATTTGAGTGGGCTCGATTTATCATCTTTGGAGTATGCTCTCTGAGGCATCTCTAGGGTTGGCTACTAAAGAAAATCCGAGTAGTCTCGGTCTTTTCATCTCAGGAGTATGCTTTCCAAAGCATCTCTAAGGTTGGCTACTAAAAAAAATTCGAGTGGTCTCAGTTTTCTCTTCTCGAGAGTATGCTCCCTGAGATATATCTGTGGTTGGCTACTAGAAAAAATCCAAGTGGCTCGGTCTTTGGGAGGTCGGCGCCTCCTTTCCTCTCCGGATTAGGGTCTCGGAGGGATTCTGAGAGAGCTCGGTTTAAGAAGTCCCCAAGCATCCTCGGGGTGTCTTCTTTATTGGTCCCCAAGAATCTCCGGGGTGTCCCAAGTCAAGTATAATTGGCATAGTCGTCCGATCTGAAAGATGAACACAACAAGAGGATTTTTATTAAAAATAAGTTCAGAATTTAATGAGCCTTACTAATAATTGGTGCGAAGGTTATTGTAGTCCTAAGCCCATGGGATCGGGGTGCTGTCAAGGTCTCCCAACCTATATGCTGAAGATTCTCAATTACCATATTTCGAGATTCTTCAAAGGTTTGAGCCTGATGATGAGCACCTTGTACTTAGTTTTGCCACTTAGGGTAGATGATTCGAACCAGAGGGCATACTCACCAGGGTCGGTGAGCATGGTATCGGCTTTGCTGCCCCCAAAGCTCGATGACCTATCTGTGCGCATGATTTATGGTGGCTCTATGGTCGTCTTTTTTTTTTTTAAGAGTTCGGCTAACTAAAGCACTTAGGGGCCTCGACAAGCCCATCTATGATGGTGTTGATGATGTCTGTTGTCGGGCAATTATCGATCGGCTCCGGGGTTGACAGACTAGAGGAAGCAGATGTTTCTCGATCATGCCAAGTATGGTCATACTGACGCAATCGCCTGTGTTGGATGAGTGCCTTAATCTTGTCTCTGAGCCGGAAACACTCTCAGTGTCATGGTCGTGGTCCTAGTGAAAATGATAGTACTTCTTCTTGTCCCTATTGAGTGCCATAGTGTTTATCCAACAAGAGGGTGTAGGTAGCCTTGGACTTCAATTTCCATGAGGACTTGTGTCCTCGGGGCGGTGAGAGAGGTGTATCTCTCGAACTTTCGGAAAGGGCTCTTGAGCCATTGCATGCTCCTCTTATGTCGAGGCAAGACACTCTTCGGCTCTTTTTGCTCTTCGCGTGTCCTTTTGGTTCCTAGGGGAGTCTCCCGTTAGTAAATTCAAGGCGGGAGGCTATGGCTTTCTCAGCATTGACATACTTGTTGGCTCATGCTAGCATTTTGGTGAAGTCGACAAAAAAAGCGTTTCTCCAAGAAGAAGAGAAAGCTCAATGGTCGTAGGCCACTTTTCATTGCAGACATCGCAATTGACTGATCCAGGTCGTGGACCTCCAGTGTCGCCGTATTAAAGAGGATGACATATTCTCTAAGGAATTTTCTCTCTCTTTGCCTGATGCCTAGCAGCATGTCTGAGCCACGTGTCCGAGCCACGACGTCGTCTTTGGCTGGAGATGAAGTTTGTCGCAAAGAGACAAGTGAGCTGCCTAAAAGAGTGGATAGACTTGGGCCGAAGCTTGGAGAACTAGAACTGAGCCACCTTGCAAAGGTTCGCAGAGAACGCCTTGTAGAGCACGATGTTGGTAGCTCCGTACAGCATCGTGAGGTGGTCCAAGGGATCTGAGGTGTCGTCATATGGCTCCACTTGAGGCATCTTGAACCGATATGGGATCGATTCCTCCATAATCTGCCGGAAGAAGGGGGCTTCGAAGAGAAGTTGAGGTCGTTACTCGCCCTTGAAGCCTGTCCTTTGAGGGGCTGAGTTTGCCGGCTCATTTCCTTAATTTTTCTATTGAGGTCGACTCTCCGCTCGAGCGGGGGCTTTGCAAGGTGAACAGGCGAGAGGCTCTGGATGGAATCCCCTCCAAAATGAGGACTTGGAGTGTGTGGTCTCCTATTCCGATCAGGGGTGCTCCACCGAGAGTGTCAACTTTGATGCTACTGCTCATGATCCTAGTCTTGGGGGTGAAGGTTGACTGGACGTATGTGGCGCGTCGGTGACTGAGAGTAGGAGTTAGGCTAGCTAGATTCTAGTCAGGCCGGCCTCGATTGTACTACTATCTGCTATAAGACTTGGACCGTTGTGGTCAATTCTCCTACTTGCTGAGTGAGCAGGTCAAACTGCTCCTTGTCGACAGACGCAATGGGCTATTTCAGTGGAACAAGTTTGGGAGCTTGTTCCGATGGAACAGGCTCGGAGCTCTGTAATGACCCTCAAAAAGTCAGAGCGTTGCGTTGCGAAGCACCTGACATGCCGCTTCTTCATGCTAGTCGTCTCTCCCTTCGATTGAGGTTGATGTAGCTTGGGGTTGGGCTCTTTCTTTAGTGCCAATCAGTTGCCACCGTATTCGGACTGAGGTAGGAGCGAAGCTCGGACGACCCTAAGGTCGGTTACAGACGGGTTAAGCAGACTGGTTAAGGCATTCGATGCTGGACTCCTCCGTTGGGTGGTCTGAAAGAAGTCTACTTGCAGGAGGATTTCTGGTGGGGGACCCTCCAATGCCCAAGTCAAAATAAGAAGACAATAGTATGAAATAGAGAGATTTGAGCAGAGTGAGGGCTCTATAAGAAGAGTAGCGTATTGCATGTTTATTGAATACTTGAGGTCCTCCAGATTGCTCTTCTTATATAAGGAAGCCAATTTGTCATTACCTAGGCCAACATGGCATGCAATGAAGGCCAGACAATGGTCGGTGGTACGGCTGCGGCATGGGTGTCAGTTCACGAGTGCTGTAAAGTGCGCCAGTAGGGTGCAGTATGTGATGTCGTCACGACTGCGGACTGCCAGAAATGTGAGTTGTTGGGGCTGTCAACCCTTGGCGACGCATGTCGATTGTTCTCCACAGCTCACGACTCCTCAGTCAGAGCCAAAGGCATTCATCGAGCCGAAGCCGATCGCTTGGGTTTACGTCCGAGGACAGGAAGGTCGATCAAGCCTTAGGTTGGGGTATCCAATATTTTTCTCATGAGAAAGAACTCATAAACTTCTAGAAAAGGTATATTAGGATATTTGAACTTTAAAAAATTTCAAAGGAGGAAGAAGAGAGACGCTTCCGGACAAGAGACAAATATAAAATATAACATGTTTAAATGATTAAATATGAACTAATAAAATAAAGATTCAATTAATATATCCCAAATCTAAAATTTTTAACACCTATGTGCGTCTGCACATACATTATAACTAGGAGGTATAAAATCATAAACATTTTTAATTATATTGGATATCTCTAGAAAGAGAAAAAAGAAAAAATATCATCGACCTTATGATTGTTTTAATAGCGTCGGTCAATTTGATCTGTTTAAAGAATATAACTATGTTGATAAAAGTCCTAGATGTGGATGGCATCTACTTTGAAAGGGATTCTGCCATGTTCGAGTGGATCCAAAGCTAGCACAGGACTTACATTGGACAACTGCTGCTGCAGGACTTACACAGGTTATTGAGAGGTTGTAGCACCTTTCGGTCTACTCATGTCTACTGGAAGCCGAACAGGGTTGACTGGGTCACTTTTTTTTTGTTGCTCAGCATTGGGATGGGATTCTTAGGGAGAATCACGAGACTGCTCTTTTTCCTCTTCGTCAATTTTTTTTTGACTTTCTTGACTGTACTCATACAAGATTAGTGTAAGCTACTGTTGTATTAAAAAAAATAAAGTAAAATAAAAGCCTATAAGTTCTATAAATACTTTTTCTCAATAAATTATTTTTTCGGCTGTAGTACATTATAGTTATTTTAATATGTTGACACACTTGATCTTTTCATCAAACATAACTATATTGATATGTGCCTATAAGTTTTACAAGTATTTTTAATATAAAAACCCTCCCCCTTTCTTGTATCATTTATTTATTGTAAGTATGCTGCATACTAAATATCTTACCATCGGTTGCACTTTAAAGGAGTCCCTCCAGTCCCTCTTCTTTACTTTAACCTTATCGGAAACCAAAATTGGGGCTTATTATTTTAGTTGCCAGAGCAAACTAATTGAAACGATCACATTTCACTATTTTGCGATCGCAAGTTCTTCTGCTTAAGTCATTATAGACATGAGGAGGCCGCTTGCCGAGCCTACGGCACGATGACCGGTCTTCCTATCTCGGGAGTATGTTTTTCGAGGCATCTCTAGATTTGGCTTCTAGAGAAAATTTGAGTGGGCTCAGTCTTTGAAAGGTTGGCACGTCTCCGGAGTACGCTCTCGAAGGCATCTTTGGGTTTGAGTACCAGAGAAAATTCGAGTGGGCTTGATCTTCTCATCTTTGGAGTATGCTCTTCGAGGCATTTCTAGAGTTGGCTACTAGAAAAAATCCGAGTAGTCTCGATTTTCTCATCTCGGGTGTATGCTCCCCAAGGCATCTCTCGGGTTGGCTACTAGAGAAAATTCGAGTGGTCTCGGTCTTATTTTCTCGAGAGTATGCTCCCTGAGATATATCTGGGGTTAACTACCAGAGAAAATCCGAGTGGCTCAGTCTTTGAGAGGTCAATGCCTCCTTTCCTCTCTGGATTGGGGTCTTGGAGGGATTTCGAGAGAGCTCGATTTAAGGAGTCCCCAAAAGTCCCCGGGGTGTCTCTTTTATTGGAGTTCGAGAATCTCCAAGGTGTCCCAAGTCGAGTATAATTAGCATAGTCGTCCGATCTGAAAGATAAACATAATGAGAGAATTTTTATTAAAAATAAGTTCGAACTTTAATGAGCCTTACTAATAACTGGCGCGGAGGTCATCGTAGTCCTGTATGCCGAAGATGCTCAATTGTCGGATTTCAAGATTCTTCAAAGGTTTGAGTCTGATGATGAGCGCCTTATACTTAGCTTCACTACTCAGGGCGGATGATTCGAACCAGGGGGAATACTCACTAGGGTCGTTGAGCATGGGATCAACTTTGCTGCCCCTAAGGCTGAATGACCTATCTACGCGCACGATTTATGGCGGCTCTATGGTCGTCTTTTTTTTTTAGGAGTTCGGCTATCTGAGGCACTTGGGGGTCTTCGTAAGCCCACCTACGATGGTGTTGATGATGTCTGTTGTCGAACGATTATTGATTGGCTTCGAGGGTGGCAGACCAGTGGAAGCAGATGCTTCTCGATCATGCCAAGTATGGATGTACTGATGCAATTGCCTGCATTGGATGAGTAGCTCAATCTCGTCTCTAATCCAGAGAAACTCTCAGTGTCATGGTCATGGTCCTAGTGGTTTATTGAACGAGAGGGTATAGGTAGCCTTGGCCTTCAATTTCCATGAAGACTTGTGTTCTCAGGGCGGTGAGAGGGGTGGACCTCTCGAACTTTCGAGGAGGGCTCTTGAGCCATTGCATGCTCCTCTCGTGTCAAGGCAAGACACTCCTCGGCTCTTTTCACTCTTTGCGTCCCCTTTTGATTCCCTAAGGGAGTCTCTCACCAGTAGATTCGAGGCGGGAGGCCATGGCTTCCTCAACGTTGACATACTTGTCAGCTCATGCCAATATTTCGGTGAAGTCAACAAAAAAGTGCTTCTCCCGAAAGAAGAGGAAGCTCGATGGCCGCAGGCCGTTTTTCATTGTAGACATCGCGAGCGACTGATCTAGGTCGTGAACCTCCAGCGTCACCGTATTAAAGCAGATGACATATTCTTTGAGGGATTTTCTTTCCCTTTGCTTGATGTTGAGCAGTGTGTCCGAGCCGCGACGTCGTCTTTGCCCGGAGATGAAGTGTGCCGCAAAGAGCTGAGTGAGTTGCCCGAAAAGAGTGGATAGACTCGGGCTAAAGCCTGGAGAACCAGAACCGAGTCACTTTGCAAAGGTTCGCAGGGAACACCTTGTAGAGCACGACGTCGGTAGCCCTGTGTAGCATCATGAGAGCTTTGAAGCTCTCAAGGTGGTCCTAGGGATCTGAGGTGCCTTCATATGACTCTACTTGAGCATGATCTGCTAGGAGAAGGGAGCTCCAAGGAGAAGTTGAGATCGTTGCTCACCCTTGAAGCATGTCCTTTGAGGGGCTGAGTTTGCTGGCTCATTTCCTCGGTTTTTCTATTGAGGTCAACTCTCTGCTCGGGCGGGAGCTTCGCAAGTTGAACAGGCGAGAGGCCCTGGATGGAATCCCTGCCGGAATGAGGACTTGGAGTGCATTGTCTCCCATTCCGGTTGGGGGCGCTCCGACAAGAGTGTCGACTCTGATGTGACTACTCAGGATCCCGATCTTGGGGGGCGAAGGCTGACCGGACGTGTGTGGCGCGTCGGTGAATGAGAGTGGGGGTTGGGCTAGTCGAATTCTAGTTGGGCCAGCCTCGGTTGTGCTACTACCTGCTATAGGAATTGGACCATTGTGGGCAATTCTCCTACTTACTGAGTGAACAGGTCGAACTGCTCCTTGTCTACAGGCACAATTGGCTATTCAAGTGGAACAAATTTGGGAGTCTGTTTCGATGGAGCAGGTTCGAAGCTCTGTAATGACCTTCGGAAAGTTAGAGCGCTGCGTTGCGAAGCATGTGACATGCCACGGGTTCCTCGCTACTTCATGTTGGTCGTCTCTCCCTTCGATTGAGGTTGATGTAGCTAGGGGTTGGGCCCTTCCTTTAGTGCCAATCAATTGTCACCGTATTCAGACCAAGTTAGGAGCGAAACTCGGACGACCTTGCGGTCGACTGAAGACGGGTTAGACAGGCTGGTTAAGGCATTCGACGTTGGACTCCTCTGTTGGGTGGCTTTCTAGAAGACTACTTGCAAAAGGATTTTTAGCAGGGGACCTTCTAATGCCTAAGTCAAAATAACAAGGCAATAGTATGAAATGAAGAGATTTGAGTAGAGTGAGGGCTCGAAGAGAAGAGTAGCGTATTGCATGTTATTGCGCATTTAAGGTCCCTCGGATTGCTCTCCTTATATAAGGAAGCCAATTTGTCATTACCTAAGCCAACATGGCGTGCAATGAATGAAGGGAGAATTTTTCGAGTTGTCCGATAAAATTGGATTTCGGGCATGAAAAATTAGTTTTAAAATTTTTATTTATAACAATTATAAATATTAAATATACTAATATGTAAAACATACCTCGATCCCGCAGCGGAAGTTGGATGAGGTATGCCGGATCTGGATCTGGATCCCTGAAGGTAGCTCTGCGAGGCCTGGATCTGCAGGCCTTCTACTTCGCACGCACGTCGAGCTTCGTAGGAAGGTAGGATGACTTTGATATTCGTGCAAAACACCTTTTGCAAAAAGGACCCTAGAAGAAAAGAAACTCCCTTTTTCTTTTCTTCTCTTTCATTTTCTTTTCCCTAACAGCAAATCACTGTTTTCTTTTCTCTCCCGTTTCTTCGCGGCACGCCCGAGAGCAGTGACGCCTGAGTTTGATCCCAACCACAGAGGAAGAGGGAAGGAAGGAGAGAATGCCGGATTTGAGCCAGACTCCGTACCACCAGAGAGAGAACTTCTTCCTGTCTCTTCTTCTTCTTCACTGAATCAAGACTACCTCTCTCTGTCTGAGTTTTCTTCCCAAGAAAAAAAATTCTCTCTTCTTCTCCTTCTTTGAGGAAATGGTGGCCTACAAATAGGCCAATGTTGAGAGGAGTTAAGAGGCATAAATGACCGAGCGTTATTGTATTCATTCATTTTCTAATATGAATGAATTTCATAACGTTTGTTTCAAAAACAACCGTAGGAAAAAAACAGTGATTATTGCCAATAACTGTCGTATTTCAAAAATCAAATTGAACTAGAATGTAGCCAGTTCAAAACCAGACATTCTAGTCCAAACGGCAATCCAAATGGAGTCCGGATGGAGACATGGCGTGGCTTTGAAGCATCGGCGGAAAGTCCTCTATTTTCTGCCAGGCTTTCTCTCATCGCGGCTCAGAGGACACTTCTTAAGGGTCCATAGCTTTTATCCGGCTCATAGGGGATGCTTAAGGGTCCATGGGAGCTTAAGGGTCCACGGGTCCATGGGTTATTTAAATTGGGATTGGGTCAGCAGTTCAATCAATTGGGTTAGCCTACTTGGTTTTAAACCAAAGTGATAGCCTAATTGAATGATTTTTGACCAAAAAAAATTCCACATGAGTCCGACTCATGGGAGGTTCAATTGGGTCCAGTCTCGGCTCGATCGAAGTCCGACTTAGATCAAAACAAATACGAAATTAAATTCCAATTAAATCATGATCGAGCCCAATTACTCTAATTGAGACCCAATCAAACCCAATTTCAATAATTGAGTCCTGATCAAGTTCAATTACATTAAATGAAACTTGATTGACCCTGTATACAGACTTAATTAGTTGTTCATCCATAAAATTTAGCATGTACCTCATGTTCAGTGCTAGCTGAATATAGATAGAACCAAATTCCAAATGACCCACAATTTAATTCTTAATTAAATTGGGTCAAGACCTTCCTACTTAGCTTGACTAATGTGCGTGACTCCGATAGATTCGAATACTAAGCCGGTAGTACATGGACTACTCCATGCACTAATCGAGGTGACCATCTAGCAATGATACCCGACATCTGGATAGGTTGAATATGCAAAGCAACATTTAAGAATCTAGACGTATGGTTATTGCATAATTCATCCCTATGACCATCGATGCTCAAGATGACCTCAGAGTGGACTGTCAAACTCTGGGTCCGGTCATCCATAGTGTATTTCAAATAATTAAATCAAGTGACCTATCACTTGGTTTACCCTGGCCAAGGTTTTACTGAATTGAAATACAGCCAGACATCAACTTTTATAATTTGGAGCGGTCAATCCCATCTTGACTCATACACAGACTTCGCGAGTACTTGATTGCACCCAGCATCCTTCCGATCTCTGAATTAGAAATTTAGGTCGTCTAGTGCCAAAGTACAGTGAGTTGCTTGCAAGTCATCGTGACAGTCTCAGGTCTAAGGGGTACTTATGCCCATACGTTTTGCTAGCTAACTCCCGACAGTGGAGTGCTACGCAGATGAGTCACTGTTCAGTGACGATGTACTCCTACATCTCATCTGTATGCCATATAGTGTCTCCACACTCCTTGGTTTAAAAGGACAAACAACTAAATGGCACATAACGATCTATACTTAACATAGCTAGCGTCCAATTGACAGCTCATCATTTAGTTGCGAACTGGTTTAAGGACTAAACGATAAAACCTCATTTATCCACTAAATTAGTCCTAAGAACTTCATCACAATGCACAGGAGTTCAATTTGAAGATGTAACACTTGTGATGAATAGAAAAATGCCAGAATAAATTTTTATTCATTTTAATAAAACATATACATACACCAATTTCTTACAATTAAAAAATTGGCTTTAGGACATAATTCCCAACAATGAAGGCCAGACAATGGTCAGTGGTATGGCCGCGGCGTGGGTATTAATTCATGTATGCTGCAAAGTGCGCTAGTGGGGCGCAGGATGTGATGTCATCGCGACTGCGGATTGCCAGAAATGTAAGTTGTTGGGGCTGTCAATCCTTAGCGACGCGTGCCGATTGTTCTCCATGGCTCACAACTCTTTGGTTAGAGCCAAAGCCGTTCATCGAGCCAAAGCCGTTCATCTTGGTTTACGTCCGAGGACAGAAAGGTCGATCAAGCCTTAGGTCGAGGTGTTGAATATTTTCCTTATGAGAAAGAACTCATAAACTTCTATATTAGGATATTTGAAGTTTAGAAAATTTCAAAGGAGGAAGAAGAGAGACGCTTCTGGACAAGAGACAAATATGAAATATAACATATTTAAATAATTAATTAGGAACTAATAACTTTTTAAGTTTTTTAAAATTAAGATTCAATTACTATATCCCAAATCTAAATTTTTTAACACCCATGTGCATATGCACATACATTATAACTAGGAGGTATAAAATCATGAACATTTCTAATTATATTATAAAAAATATCTTGGACCTTATGATTGTTTTAATAGTGTTGATAAATTTGATCTTTTTAAAGAATATAACTATGTTGATAAAAATCCTAGGTGTGGATGTCATCTACTTTGAAAGAGATTCTGCCATGTTGATCGGGTGGATCAGGGGCCAACGGAACTTACGTTGGACAACTGCTGCTGCAGGACTTACACAGGTTATCGAGATGTTGTAGCACCTTTCGGACTACTCATGTCTACTGGAAGGCGAATAGGGCTGACTGGATCGTTTTTTTTGTTTCTCAGCATTCGGATGAGATTCTTAGGGAGAACCACGAGATTGCTCCTTTTCCTCTTCGTCATTTTTTTTTTTGACTTTTTTTGATTGTGCTCATATAAGATTAGTGTGAGCCACTGTTGTATCAAAAAAAATAAAGTAAAATAAAAGCCTACAAGTTCTATAAATACTTTTTCTCAATAAATCATTTTTTTGGCTGTAGTACATTATAGTTATTTTACTATGCTGACACACTTGATCTTTTCATCAAACATAACTATATTGATATGTGCCTGCAAGTTTTACAAGTATTTTTAATATAAAAACCCTCTCCCTTCTTTGTACCATTTATTTATTGTAAGTATGCTGCATACTAAATATCTTACCGTCGGTTGCACTTTAAAAGGAGTCCCTCGGGTCCCTCCTTTGCTCTAACCTTATCGGAAGCCAACATTAGGGATTTTAGTTGCCAGAGCAAACTAGTTGGAACGGTCACATTTCACTATTTGCTCCAACATATGAAGTTCCCCTACTATATATTTTTACTGCAGCCTTTTTGTCATTCCTTCTTTATTTTTTTCAAAGACATTTGTCATGTGTTCAAATCTTGCCGGTTTGGTGCACTTCCTATGGACCCCTGTTAATGACATCAATTTGGAGCAAGGATCAAAAATTTGCAAACAAACTCCTACAAAACTTCAACATCACAAACATGCCGTTGCTTTTGGATAGCCACAGAGACACTATTGGCAAAAATCAAATCATTTACGTTAAAACTCATCCATTCATAGGCTTTTCATTAGGGGTTTATCTACAATATCGTATTTTTTATTAGGGCCCTGTGTGAGATGCCAGAATAATAATCTCCACCTAACTATTGGACCACCATCACAACTAAGCTTATTATAAATTGCATCCTTGCCCTTAAAAATTAAAGGAGAGCTCATGAGCAAAGTTAGCCCATGTTATCACATGCAAACTCAAGAATCCAAAATGGTAGACTTGTACTCAATTCTTTTAGATGAAACCTAAATTGGATCTATGCCGCCAATCATAACCATTCATTTTCATAGATTTGATTTAACAAGTACTTATTTCGATGCGCCGCTACAGAAATAGGTGGTGATGGGGGGCAAAATGGATTGTTATGTTCACAACATACGACCATCCAATTTCAGCCAAATAGATATCAGCATTGAAGTAGGTCAGATCTCAATCCTGTTGAACACCAATCCAACTTCGGACCCTACAAAAGTCCGAACAAACGAATTTAAACCACAAGAGATGGCATGCAACCATTTGGTGCACCCGTTCCACAAACCCACTGGTTCTCTTTCACGGCGGTCCCCGTGCGTTCCTCTTTCAGCTCCACATCCATTTCCGCCTGTAATTAGTACGTTGCAATAATTACTGAGTCGACGCGGAAAATAGCTAACTCGGTGAGTCAAACCGGGCGCGTCGCGCTTCCTCGACCTCCAGGATGTCGCGGTAGGCGTGAAGGGAGAAAGAAATCCAAAACGGGACCAAAGAGGCGGTTGGGGCTCTCCTTTACTTTGGATTTTTTATTATTCTTTAGTAAAAAGGAAACTTTTAATTTCATGCCTTTTTTTTATAGAAAAAAAATCAAACACCTTTCCTGTCTAAATAATATAAGAAAAAATATTTATAATTTGTATGACACAGTCCCTTGATTCAAGCTTCTTTAATAAAAATTTAAAATAGAGATAAATTTTTGGCTAGATTCTTTCCTTATTTTTATTTATGAAAAATATATTTTGAAAAATACACTTTGTTTTTTTTTCTCCTTTCAATTAAGTTATTAACATATTAGATTTTTGGAAAGATACACTTCTTCTTTTATTTATCTCACCCTGGACAATTCAAAACAAAGGGTGGACCTATTACTTCTCCTAATTTTGTAGAGAGAAATTTAATTTCGACCAAAGGTCCAATGAAATAAAAGACCTTCTCTCTCTGTGTCACTTCCCAATTTAAACCCTCCAAACCCCAATCGAGCCATGTATATACTACCCCACTTTGCACCCAATTCCTTTTCTCGCCCCACCTCCCTAACTCACTGGCGCGACTCCACCCAATAATTAATTCCCCTTTATAATATTATTAGTATAGGTTTTTTTAATAGAGTACAGCGGCCTATATAGGGTTCTCTTCCCCTTCTTTCTTTTCCTCTTTTCCTCTGCTTCTTGGCGTCCGGGAAAAATCTCCGATCGGCGAAGGGAAAGATAAGGAGAAGCAGAGAAGCCGGAGATGGTTGAGACTAGGCGGAGCTCCGCCGCCGCGGCGGTGACTACGAAACGCGCTTCCCCATCTCATTCTGCCTCTCCCCGAGAGGCCAAACGTTCAAAGGTTAGATTTTTCATTTTTTTATTTTTTTATTGAAGTTTCCGGGTTCTTGATTTTGATTTTTTTTGGGTTCTGGATTTTGGGTTTTTTTTTTTTGTTGTTTTTTTGGATTGGGGATTTTCAGGCCGAGACGGGGGCGGCGTTGCCGAGGGAGGATGAACCGAAGCAGGTGCCCGCCGATCCGAGCGCTGCCGCCGATCCACCAAAGGAGCCCGCTGATCAAGTGCCGGTAGCTGAGTTGCTGCAAAACGGAGAGCAGACTGTTGTCGGTTTGTCTGCATCAGGTTTAATCTTGAGAAATTTGTTTTCTTTTTGCCCTCTTTTCTACGATGGTTAGTTTCTTTCGGTTTGTTTAGTTGAATGTTCTTGCATATTTGGTCTGATTTAATTTTGTTTCATATTTGTTTTGATTAAATTTTGTTTGATATCTGGTTTGATTTGGTGTGCAGAAAAGACAACGCCGGTAGAAACGGAGGAGTCGGTGAAAACTCTTTTTCTATCAGATCTGCGCATGAAGCAGTCAGGGAAAGGGCGGGTGAAGGCCCCTGCTTGGGGCAAACTTCTTTCCCAATCTTCTCAGGTCTGAAAGATTATTTTTTGAAAACTTTTTTTTTTTTTTGAATTATTTGCATGCATCTTGTGATTTCTAATTGTAGAAGCATCACTTGCCTTACTGTATTCAATAATAAGGGATTTAAACTAGATGTTATTAGGGTTTTGTTTCTCTTTACTTCTTCTGGTCATATAAAGCTTTATATCGCTGTTTGAAGTTTTATATTTTGACAGTTTGGTTTCTTCATATACGTTATGACTAAATAAAACTTGTTAGACCATCTATTAACCTAAAATTCTCTTCGACAAATGAATAACCAACTTGTTGAGGAGTGGTGATAGTTGTTTAATTATTTTTAATATCAAACTAATTTTTCTTACTCTGGAAAGAGGGGCAGAGAAAGTTGTTGTTTTGCTACAATGTCATGACTATTAGACACTCATTAGTTGAGTAAGTGGCTGGTTTGCACTATCTCTAACACCATAATCGGCATGCTTGCAGTATGATGACATGCTCTCTTGGCCGTTTTTTGAACCATGACCAGACATGGGAAATATTTTTGAATGCTGTCAACAAGGAGGCCTTTAGTTGAAATTCTAGCAATAAAGTTCTTAATTCTTCCATGATGATGGAGCTTGAGATATGAAGACTGGTTAAGAATAAGATATCTTTTTGGAAGGATTTCTAAAGGACACAACCACACCTCCCCTGCCACCCCAATTTCTGAAATGGACACAACCACACCTCCCCATCCACCCAAAGGAAAAAAAAAACATCAACTGGCTGTAGTGATTAGGCAATGGATAAGTAAATGATTGATTGTTTTGCTTTCAGACACACAATCACTTGGAGCAATCATTGCCCACCTTGAGACTCCATTTTGTTAAATCTTTTGGTGATTTTTGTTGCATGCTGGTCCATTAAATGCTTCTATTTTCAATGGAACCATGAAGTTCAACTCCCTACTCCACCACGACCCTCTTCCCTTGATATTAAAGACACAGAGATAGCTCTGCGCAAAACAAAATATGCCTTTGACAATGTGCACCAAAATATGCCTAAATAAATGAAAAAATAATCCCATAATGGGGCTACATAGTGAAATGATGAGTAAATTTAGCATCTATGGATGTTTTCATTTATTTTTATTAAAATTGGCTGTAACTAACTGGACTTGGCAGAAACTGAAATTATGGGATCAATTTCAGCGACCTTGGCTGAAAATAATATGTTTTATTCAAAACAAATTAGTTTGGGCTGAAAGCACTAGCTTTGAATTAGTAATATGGAGGCAACGTTCTCAAATTCGGACAAGGCTTAAGCAGAAATGTTCTTGGTGGGGTGGGTGGTAGGGAGAATAATGGGCTGGGATTTAGGAGAGATGGGATTAAGGTGGTAGTGGAGACATGATGAGTGGAGCCCAGGTGGTGTTAAGGAGAGAGGGGCTTGGGTGAGGTGAGGACTGGGGTTACAAAGAGAAGACAGGTTGGTGGAAGGGGGGATGGGTTGAGTGAAAGGAGCCTGGTAGTCGGTAATAGAAAGTGGGGTGGGTGGGTGGGAGGAAGAGAGAGGGATGGGGAGGGTGTGGTTTATAACTACAGATTTATGAATGGTTGAGCGTTGTTCTTTGCTTAGTGTGCCCTTTTATTCTCTTGCCTTTTAATTTTAATAAAATTCTTTGAATTAGCAAGTTTCTAACAATCTTGTAGGCCTTTGATGTACTGATGATGCCCTTTGGTGTAATAGGTTCAGAAGTGTACACACAGTATATTTGAATTTGTTGGTGCATAGAAAATACATTAGTTGGTTGCTCCCTGTTATAGTTGCATTTCCCCCCTTCATGTTTATCTTATTGTTTTTTTGGTAGAGTTTATCTTATTGATTTTATCGGTATCCTAAAAGCTATTGTTCGTCCCTATACTTCCACAGTTTCGGTGCTTCCCAGGTTTTGGGTGCTTGCATAGGCAGGTGACTGACATTTAGGTTTCAATTTTGTAATTGGTGGTTACCAATTATTTTGTGTGTAAATGCACCTGTAAATGTATCCATGCACGTTATATGCATACTTGCATGTATGTATATTTTTTGTACATATGTATGTCCTTCTGTTTCTTTTTTTTTGTGGGTCCCTATGTATATCTATATATCCGTATATATAGTATAAACTTAGTTTTTCTTCATGATCTAGTGTAATGTATCTCATTTGACATGAAGAACCTAAAATTTGTATCAAAGATTGTTAGACTTAACCTGCATCTTCCAGCAGGTTGGGGTACCAAATGAGCAATCTCTACCATTTAAGATTAAACAACAATAGTGCATGTTATTGATTTTATTAATGTCATTATGATTTTAATATGTACAAAATATTGAAATTTGTTAGTTATTGTTGATGAATATTTATACATGTTCATTTATATTCATACAATAAATTCACTGCATATGACTCGAGGCAAATAAAAGTTATAGTTTATCAAATATTATAAAAATAGCTGATAATATAAATGAAGTAGACAAATTAAAGGATGAATGACTTTTAAACTAGATTTCTCCGGTGATTGCCTATGTACATGGGCAACCGTTTGTGCTATAAGCTTGGTCTGATGCCCAAGGTTGCTTAGGTAGTTTGACAGCCATGCTTCTGTCCATAAATCTACCCAGGGATTTATATGTGGGAGAGTGTTTCTAATGTAGTTTTCTTTTTGATTCCACCGGAGATTCCCTGTGGAAGCTGTGGATCTTGGTTATGTGATGTCCATTTAGAAGCAGCAGGAAGCATCTTTAATTTAAGTGGGCTTCTAATTTATTTTCGATTCTTTTGGTTTAGTTTCTGTCATGAGTTTAACTTCAATATGATTCTTTTGGCGGTATTCTAACTTTTCTTATCTTTTATCCAGAATCCTCACCTTCCTATACGAGGCTCTCCTTTCACTGTTGGCTATAGTAAAAAATGTGATTTACAATTGAAAGATCCATCTGTCAGCACTACTTTGTGTAGACTGAGTCAAACTAAGGTACTATCCTGGTCATTCTGTTCTAAACACACCATTTTGTAACTTGGCATGTAAGCTTTTACACTTTTTCTTTCCTTCCTGTATCAGTGTGCTGGTGTACCGGTTGCCTTGCTTGAAACCTTAGGTGCCAAAGGCGTTGTCCGAGTAAATGGAAAGACCATTGAGAAAAATTCATGTGTTGTCCTCGCTGGAGGGGATGAGGTTGTTTTTAGTTCATCTGGGAGACATGCTTACGTATCCTTTCTCAGTTTTTCTCTACCAGAATTCTGCAAATTTATGCTGTTTTCTCAAGAAAATTTTAGGAATTGATTAAGATGTGTATAATACATGCACTAATTTGAACCCGTGTATCTTCAAAAGACATATGAAATACACAAATAAATAAATAAAAGATAGGCTGTTTATTGAAAAGCTTTCTTATTGGCTCAATCTCCTCCAAGGATTGTCTGTTATAGAATGAATAGGTCACATTATGCAGATTTATCATGGTGTTTTCCAAGAAATTCCTTAATTTATTGGCAGATTTTTCAACATCTTCCTACTGAAAAAACAAGCACCCCAGCTTTGCCTTCTACGCACAGTACTTCAGAGGCACGTAGCAGTCCTGCAAAAGGAATCCACTTTGAGGCCAGATCTGGAGACCATTCAGCTGCCACTGGTGCATCAATACTGGCATCTCTATCAGCTTATAAAAAAGATCGGATGGTTCTTCCTCCATTGGCACATAATGGTGAGAATGTTTATCAGGGAATTGAAGGGACTATTCTTACTTATTTGTAATGCATCATGCAGTTGTAGTGCAGACCTTGATACCACTTATCATGTTAGAAAGTGTAGTATGGGCATAATGGAAGTTCAGGGGTTCTTCCTGGTGATGTTGCTTATTGTCTACTCATCTTGCCACCAAGAAATTTTATGACCTCAGTAGGATCTTTTTGGATGCTATTCTTGATGCAAGAATCAGAAAAAATGATGATAGAAATTTGGAACTAAGGTTGATTCTTTTGAATTTTGCAGGATCTTCATCCGACTTGGAGCTGCGTGGAGGTGCCTACAAAATGTTTGAGGATCAAAGGGAACTTCTCAAGGATCTTGGTTCTCTGGCAACATTACCTTCCACTAGTTGTCAAGCCTTTAAGGATAGTTTGATGCAAGGGATTATTGATGCCAACAATATCCAAGTCTCCTTTGATAATTTTCCTTACTATCTGAGGTCTGGTCTTTTTTGAATTTCGTTCTTACTGATATACTTTGTCAACTTATCACAAGATAACTTCTAGCTTTGAAGGTTTTGTTGGCTTTACAGGCTTTTAAGTTTTCATATTCTTTTTGCTGCTAATATATTTGCTCTAATTTTTGCGGAGTATTGGAAGACGACATTTTGTTTTAACTGTAGATTCATGCAAATGTTGAGGCTGGAGTTTCTGAATGTGTCAAATTTGTTATGACTAATGAGAAGTGCTCATGGTTTCTACTAAGCAGAACTGTCATTTGAAAAATGTTACTTTTTTATTGATATAACATATATTCCGTATTCTTTCATCATATTGGTTCATGTTGCATTAGACTCTTACTTTACACTAGATGTTACCTCACAGATTCAACTTGATCATTGTTAATTCAACTTTGATATTGTACCGAAAAGATAAAAAATGATATATTTCCATTTACTTCTAAATCAATAGACTCATTCTCATCATCTTTCGGTGTTTTATGTACAAGTAAAAATGCCTAAACTCTAAACATTTACTGCATTTATCATTAACGAGCGATTGAAACATTGAGTTTCGTAGCTTAGAAATGGAGGAAAGAGGAAAAAAGTTGATTAGTTTGATTAGTCTAATTCTTTGGTTTGACTTGACAATATCACCTTTGAACATTTGTGATGAATCACGCTACAACCTTTTTGCTAGATTGCTAAATACATTCGATTGAGGCTTTTAAGATCCACAAGCTGTATGGAAAGATGGGGAGCAAATGTTTTTTTTTTTTTTCATTTTTTTTTTGAAGTCAGTCAACTACAGTAGCATGAAAAGATGTGGACACATCATCCTTTTTTGGTTTTGGCTTTCACCTATTGTTCTCCTGATTCATAGGTGAGGGGCACACTGAAAGTTTTCTTTATTTTGTTGAAGATTTTTTGCTTTTATTTTGTTTAAGAATTTGATTATGATTGATTTGGGATCCCAGAAGTGTGGCATATCAGTTGTAATATAATCTATTTGTAAAAGGGGCCTTTTTTGATATCTTATCGTAAAATGATTCAACAAACTTCATTCAATTGACACTATTCCCCCATGTTAGCCATCAATAACAAAAGCCTGAAATATAAGAGATCCTCCTGCACGCTATCTGAAAGTCCTTGTATCCTCCTGCACACAATCTGAAAGACCTTATGTGCTTTTCCTTGGCCTGCAGTGATATTTGAACAACCATTTGCTGCTATTATGGTCTTCTTCCTAGCAAACATTAATGTTAATTGCATGTATTTGGATGTTTTTGGTTGTCAACAATTTTCCATGATTCAGTCTTATCAAACATATTTTATTCATGCAGTGAGAATACAAAGAATGTGCTTCTATCATGTGCATTTGTTCACCTGGAGTGCAAGGAATTCTTGAAATATGCGACAGATATTTCATCTTTGAGCCAGCGTGTGCTGTTATCTGGTCCAGCAGGTATGCAACCTTATTTTGCTTATTTGAGACTAATTTACTTTTAGCTTTTCTCTGCCTGACCTAACTACTCCTAAATCCTGCTAACCCTTTTATAGGATCTGAAATATATCAGGAAACTTTAATAAGGGCACTTGCCAAACACTTTGGTGCCAGATTGCTTATAATAGACTCTCTCCTCTTACCGGGTGTAAGCTTCTCTCTGGAGTTGTCTGTTTAATTTGATGTCATTATAAATCGTTCCACATATGCTATAAGTTCATGATGCATTATTTACTATCTTGCTCAACATTATTCAGATTTCAGACCCTTATAAGATTTTGGACATTCAGATCTTGAGAAGATGTTCAAACTAAAATTTCTAATGAAATTCTTCTTGACACTTGGCAAATGATTTCAGGGTCCATCTTCTAAGGATTCAGAATCCGTTAAAGAAGGTACAAAGGCAGATAAACCAGGCATATTTGCTAAGCAGCGAGCTGCACTAGTTAAATCTTTCCAACTTAAGAGACCAACTTCTAGTGTGGAGGCTGATATTGTGGGGACATCTACATTTAATTCCCAGTCTTTGCCAAAGCAAGAGTGCTCAACAGCCTCGTCAAAGGCCTACCCCTTTAAAGAAGGCATTCTATGTCTCACTTATTTGTTTGATTTGTTACAATTTTTCATTCAGTAAATCTTTTCCTTTATCTGATGTTATTCATGATTTATAATTTGAATTGATGAAGTAAATGTAATGACAGGTGATAGGGTAAAATATATTGGTCCTCTGCAATCAGGAGGACTTCCCCTTCAAGGTCAGAGGTATGTTTTAGAAATCTATCTATAATTTCTAGTGTTGGTTTCCTTATTGGTTCTCATTTATTTTTTTTAACATCTTTGGTTTCCTTTGCTTCTGATTTTAAGATTCTGTAAGACGTCTTAAACACTGGCATGTTTTGTGCCTTGGCGAGAGAGGAAAGGAAACATTTGTTTAGTAGATTTGTGATTGCAATTCTATCCTTATCAGGACCACATCCTATATATACATCAAGTTGTTTTCCTTTACAAGCTGGAGGTGGAAGTGGGATTGGGTTTAGCACCAAGGGCAAATTGCTTGTTTATGAAATTTCATATCTTAGCACTTACCTATGTAAATCTGCATGCATATCTACTTGGTAAATATATTTTTGGGATAAACATTTGTGGCACACAAATGCGTTTAGCCGGACTATGGATTGCATAAATAATGTGCACATTGCACTCAGATTAATGCATATAACAAGTTACCATGTCTCATTTATCATAGAATTATGGTAGAATGTTCTTGAGACATTGATAATTTTATTTAGCAACTTTTTTTGTTTTATTGACTGTAGGATTATGCTATAATGTTATGATGGCATATATCTTCATGCATCTAAGAAGGAAAATAGATATGCAATTCAAGAAAATTAGGAATATGAAATCTATGGCCAGACAAATTGAGTACAAAATGCCAAAAATCTGTTGTAGAATTTGTATAAGCAACCCTGATGATTTACATAGAAATAACTTATTTAGCTTATTATCCATCTTGCTTTATTTTTAAGCATTAATTTTCATTAACCTTATTATGTGTAATACATAATTTATTTCTTGCTATGTAGTGGTCCAAGTTATGGTTATCTGGGAAAAGTACTCCTTGCTGCTGAAGAAAATGGATCCTCTAAAATTGGTGTTAGATTTGATAAGCAAATTCCTGAAGGAACCGATCTTGGGGGCCTGTGTGAAGAAGATCATGGTTTCTTTTGTGCTGGTGAATCTCTAAGCCAAATTATTCTAGTTTTCTGAATGAAAAGAATATAAAACTGTTTCGTGTTAACTCGTTTTCATTATTTCATCCCTTGGCCAAGTTATTTATGTCCTTCTCTCTCTCTCTCTCTCTCGCTCTTATTTCTTTTCTCCTTTCCCTGATTCAGCGGATTGTCTTCGCCTGGATTTTCCCAGATGTGAAGATACTGAAAGACTAGCCATCAATGAAATACTCGAGGTGCGCCTATTGTTTCTCCAATTGGACTCTCGTGCATATCAAGCTTTCCTTTGCTGTTCCATGTACTTACTGCAACTTATTTTACCTAGGCTGTATCTGAAGAAAGTCAACGTGGCCCTTTAATAATATTTTTGAAAGATATAGAGAAATCTGTAGCTGGAAGCACAGATTATCAAACTATGAAGAGTAAGCTTGACCTTATGCCAGCAGGTGTTCTTGTAATTGCCTCCCATGCCCAGGTGGACAACCGAAAAGAAAAGGTGGTAACTTTGCGATTTTTTCTATTTTTATTTTCTTCTAGAAATTTGGTTGTAGAACTTGGATTTGTTTCTATGCATGATAATTGTAGCATATTATATTGTGCAGTCACATCCTGGTGGTCTGCTCTTCACAAAATTTGGATGCAACCAAACTGCACTGCTTGACATTGCTTTCTCGGTATACTTGACCAAAATTTGGCATGTGTTTCTAGTTGACATTCTTAAGTTTATTATGAATTCTTTGATTCTGTCAATTTTTTCCATGAATCATAAAATAATTGACATATGAAGCTATGACTGTAATTGTCTTTGATATGGGATGATATTTAATTGCACTTATAAAAATAATTCAATACAATCATTTTGATTTGGTAAACACAACGTTGGTATTGCATGGTGGAATGGACTAGGGTGAGTTATCATTCAAGTTAGTAGCTTCATTAATGTTGAAACTATATCATTTAAGAATACAAACGAGATAAAAGAATTGTGTAGCTGATAATCTGGGGGTTGAGACATGAATCATTATGAGGACCATAAAATCATTATAGTTGGATGTGACCGCTTAATCATTCTTTTGAGTTTCCCTGTAACTATAACATCTCAATACTTGAATACTTATATGTGGGGACCAAGGTCAGAGGAACCAGTACCGTACGCCGTACCGGTTTTTTGGCGGGATGGCTCGTTATGGGCCTGTGCCGTGCTGCGCCGAGCCCGTACCGACATAGTGAAACGGATGGGGGAGAGGGAGAATGAGATAAAAAGAGAGCGAGTGGAGGAGGGAGGGGTGCCAGCGGAGGGCCGGCGGAGCCCGGCGGAGGCCGCAAGGGGGCTAACGCTGGGGAAGAAGGCATGTTAAACGGAATAGGGGTCTGCCGCTTAAAAAATTTGCTGTTTCGTAAGTGAAGTAAAAAATTTTGTGATTCGTAAGTGAAGTCGGCAAATCGATTGCCGACTTCATTTATGAATCGGCAAATTTTTTAAACGGCCCTTCTTCCCTAGTGCTGGCTCCCTTGCGGCGGCTCCGCTAGCCCTTCGCCGGCGTCCTCTCCCTCTCTTTCCCTCCCCCGCTCGCTTTCTCTTTTCTTCTCCTTCTCCGGCTTCGGGAACGCGTTCCGTTTTTGGAGCCGTAACCGTATAATGAGCCACCGGTACGGTTCGAAACGAGTGGAACCGCCTGAACCAGTCGGCGGTTCGGGCGGTTCCGCCGACGTTGGTGGGGATATATATATGTATATATATATATTCATTCCTTGAGTTACATATTCATAATTATAACCATCAAGCCTTGCCCCAACCCCAACTATATTGTTTCAGCTTCATGTATCCTCATTTGCCAAACATTCCTATTTGGGGCTTTCTTTATTGTTTTTTCAATCTTTTCCATTATCTGCGACTTCACTTAAAAAAAATTCAAAAAAAAGGTTCGGAGCCCTTGTTTCTTTTTGAAATAGGGGATCTGCCCCTTATCTCGTGCGGCAAAGGAGATAATGGCTCGAAAGCTCCCTCTCCCTCCCTTCCTCCCTCTCCCTCCTTCCCTCTCTCTCTTTCTTTTTCTCTTTCCTTCTCTGTCTCCCCCTTTCTCCGCCTCTCTCTTTCTCCCTCATTTCCTCTCCTCTCTCTCTCTCTCTGTCTCTCTTTTCCTCTCTTTCTTTCTCCCTCTCGCCCTCCCTCGCTGGCTCTGCTATGTTGGTACTGACCCAAAAGGAGAGGGCTTTCGAGCCCCCTCTCTCACCCTCTCTTGGCATCGCTCTCGCTTGCCCTCCCTCTCTCTCTCTCTCTTCATCGAGCCCCTTGAAATAGGTGCTCCGAATGGCGGCCCCTGCAGACAACCAAAGGAGAGGAGGGCTTTCAAGCTCCCTCTCTCCCTCTCCTAGCATCTCTCTCCTCCCATCCCTCTCCCTCTCTCTCCCTTCCTCTTTGGTTTTTCTTTGTAGATACACACCGTAACGGCATGGCACGATATCATACCGTAACGTATCGCTGATCTACTAGCATGAGTGTCGGTTCTGGTACTGCGGACTTTGGAGAGAGTATTTTTATTTATTATTGTATCTCAGTCATGCCATATCTTTATTTAAAGATTTGCCATATTGATGTATCCATATTTTGTCTTATCCACATCTCATATCCATACCTATGATGGTTCTTATTTGGTTTATGAGTCTTGAATTTTTTGCCCTCATAATTGTTTTTCCTGTGGATGTAACAGCAAGATTCCATTCCTCGTAGGAAAGGTTTGACATTCTAGCAATAGCGCATCAAATGATGCTCATGAAACTTCAATTATTAGTATACTAGTTATGGTGTCCCTACCATCGCCTTGTTTCTCAAAGAAAAAAAAGAAGAAAACAAGTGCTAGCAATCTGTGTTTACTATCCTGAACTTTATGTATATAGTTTGCATATTATTCAAGACTATTACTCAAGCATTTAATGGTTAAACTAGATCATGAAATAGATCTCACCAGCAACTTAAATTTGTTTTCTTGTTTATGTGCTGGTTTAAATTAAAAACATATTGCAGATATTTTATGCTACTTGGAACCTTGTGGTCTTCCTTAACATTCGCTTCTTAGCACCATTAGGGAATATTATGTTCTTTAATTTTTCATATTCTTTCTTTCTAGAATTAACGTATGATCCTGAACCCTAAACCCTGATGAAGTACAGGATACCTTTGGTAGGCTGCATGAGAGAAGTAAAGACACTCTGAAGTCAATGAAGCAACTAACTAGACTTTTTCCAAATAAGGTTACTATACAGCTTCCTCAGGTATGGTATTGCCATATAATTTTACTTTGACGTTAGAGATGTATAATATTCTTTCTTGGGGAAAGTCTTGTCTAAATTCTAAGAAGTATTTCAGGATGAAGCTCAACTTTCAGAGTGGAAAAAACAATTGGATCATGATGTCGAAACTATTAAAGCCAAATCCAACATTCTGAATATTCGCACTGTAAGTTATTCATTATCATGTGTTAAAAACATAATCTGTAATCCATTTTACGGTTTGTTAAAAAAAATTTCTTGAGTTGGACTTATGTTTTTCTATTTGCTTTAGATGTAAATGTTTAGAATCTGGTTTACGTGCTTGCTAGTCTATTCTTTGTTGTTTTGCCACTTTAAATGATCAAATGCATGAATTAAGCTGCAAACAGTGGCTTTTGTTTGCCAACACAATCTTAAGTGGATTTTTATCTTCTGATGTTCTTTTCTACCTTTCATGAAATCTAGATGATATTTTTAGCTGCACGGTGCGTTAACAAATATATAAATATATACGCATATACATTTATTTATTTATTTATGTTGTAGAGAGAGTGCATTAGAGTTGTAGTTTTTTTTTCTGTCACACTAATTTAATTTTCATTATGATGTGCTCTAGCAATTATAAAAATATATGTTGGCGAGTTTGATTAACTACTTTTGTGATATTGGTTGCTTCTCAATGCTTTAGGGTGAGTTAGCAATGTTCAAAAGGTTCTGTTCCAATTGTTTACCATGTAAAGGCATCCGAGTCTTTGATGGTAGCACAAAGTACTAGTATTATATATAGACTTGTCAAAATGTCTTTAGAGCATTATGTTCAAGAATAGTATTGTTACTTTTGATACACGTACACAAGCTCTTAAGATGATGAGCTCTGAGAAGAAATGGACACGTTTCACATTGTATTGAATGTACATGCACTTCTGGCCTTCTATCTCTATTATTTCTTGCATTTTCTTCCCGCCATTGTCCCAAACTGTCAATTGGTAGCTACATATATAATCTTGCTCTCTGTTTGTTTCAAAATATACTACTTACATGTCAAGTCTCCGTCTCTTCTTTTTGCAATCCCGTTCTTGTTTTGCAGAAATGTCAATCACGTATTAATATGACAGAACAAGGATTTAACATTTGTTAAATCTGGTTATAGGAATTAGGATGCCATGAAAACTAATGCCATTTGTTTTTTCTAAAAGTTCTGATCATTATTTTATGCATTTTCATTTCACCTGATCATCTCGTAAATTAGTTTTTTTGATCATTGAACTCTTATATTTTATGTAAATGATTTTTTTTTGAACTTTTGAATCATAAATTTTGATTAATACATTGTTGTCAACACAAGCTTTTGGTGGTAACAAGCAAATTTTGTTTTAAACTTGGTAAAGGGTTCTGCCAGAAACAGTTTAGTTTGGAGAGAATCTCTAGCTTGACATATAGCTATCGTACCTAGCTTCTTATTCGACTGTGAGCTCGTGTCATCAATTCTGCCTTTATTTTAAATTTAGGAAAAAATAAAAATATAATGAAAATGTAAATCCATGTTTGGTAGCATTCATTTTGTTTTTGTTTTATGATTTTTTGAAGAAGTTTTAAGTGAAGAACTTTTCTTTCTTTGAAAAAACTGAAAACAAAAACCAAAAATGGAAGCAGGGTTAGTGTGGGCTATAGGAAATGGAGAAGAAGTGCTGCTGGTTGCAGCCTACCAGCCTGCATGAGTTGGTCAAGGTCCGAGGTGGTGGTGGCTGTTGTTGGTGATTGAGATGGCTGGTTTGACAACGGTACTCAGGGAGTTGGGGGCATGGCAAGGCAGTGGCTATGAGGGAGGGGAAAGAAGGGGTGGGATAGGAGGAAGAGGACAAGAGGAGAGGTTATGGGAGGACAAGAGGAGAGGTTATGGGAGGGGAAGGGACATTATGTGAGGATTTATTAGTGTTTATTATCTGTAATGGGCAGTTATGATTCCATTTTTATCATTTTTACTTATTGTGTAGATACACTGATAAATAAACTCCCATTTTGGTTGATTCACCTTTGATTCTCCCCTTTGGAGAGCAAGAAGAAAGGTTCTATATATGGTTATATGTATATATATGTATATGTATATGTAAATACACAGTGGAGGTTTTGGAATTTCTCTCATCATTTTAGAGATTGTATTATTAAAAATGTTATATATTCATTTTCCTAAGATGTTATGCTTTTGTATATTATATCTATGGATTATATCATATTTATGATACTTTAGTTAATAACCTTTTGGAGAGCTGTTGACTGTGCTATTGGTAAAATGTTGAGGGAATCTGTCCTCATGTGGGTTCTTTTCCATCCCGCACTGAAGTCGACTTTACATTTGCTATGTGATTGATAGGATGTTGATAGAATCAAGTGAACAATTGAAGAGCGACCACTGATTGAACAATAAAGATTGATTAGTTGGCTGGTGAATCCGTGAGAACTTTCCATGATTCATCCATCAAAGGATCAAAGGGTTATATGTATATGGAGTAAAGCTACAAATGCTAAGTACATAAATTAAAGAAAGCACAATCTACATTAACTAAAAGAAATTAATATATCACAACTGAAGAAACTTACTTCGATTAAAAATGCCTAAAAGAGACAAAGTCAAAGAGGTAAGGAAGCCCCACTTGCTGGAGAAATATGAAGTCTTGTGTTGGGTGTTGAGCACATCCTTCTATCTGAGGTCTTCTTGGGTATTTGTAGTCCCTGGTGGTTTCTTCAAGCTGAACCACCTTTGAGTGGTTACTTCTAGTGATAACATTCTCTTGATGGTGGCTCCATGCATAATCTTTTGGTAGTTGCTCCATGTTCTATTGCTGTAGGTGGTTTCCTTCCACAAGAAACTCCTCACAAGATGGTCTTTGCATTGAGGTCTCTTGTCAAGCTCCAAATATACCTCATGTCACTATCAGATCATCCAGAAAGTCATGTTTTGGGTTTGACTATGGATATAGCCAAAGCCCAACCTGGCCCCACCTTGACCTGCAGACACCCCTATACACACACAGTGCTGTTGCCATTACCATGCCAATGCTTCAAGCTGATTCATGATATTTGGATAGGATCCAGATTCAGTCTAGATCCAAGGCTTTAGAACTTCTGAAGTTGATATTTGCTAGGTTGAATCAGGTTTTATTTCAGTTTTGTTCGGGTTAGGTCCTATTTATACCACAACTAGACACTTGATTTTAGTTTTGAAGCTATATTCATCCCATGGCTGTCAACTTTGGGTTGGAGTTTGGCTCCAAATTAGGTAAGATACAGCTAAGATTCATAACTGATTTTCTTTGCACCCATGTTGATCTATCTAGTCCAGCCTTTGACCAAATTTTACTGAATAAACTAAGGGCTATTATAACCGCCACTAGATGGAAGACCTTTTTCTTCTTTCATTTTTGTTGACTGCTAAGCATTTTCCTTGTTTTTGGAAATACTAAACAATTATAATTACCAAACATGTTTTTACTTTCAAAAGGCCGGAAACAGAACTACAATAATGTAAAGCAACAACACAAAATCAATGACATAATACTGTCAATGATGAAAGTGATTCATATGCTGCTTATGATGAACATCATGTTCATGATTTAGTTTATATAATCTTAAGTCAGATTTATGGAGACAATGTACAACAGCTATTGTGATAAAACTTGTAACTGAGTCATTTAATTATAATAATTTATTTAGATATGTTTATGTCTATGAGAATGATGATTTAAGCTCTTCCATTCATTTATCTTATCATGTATCAGAAAAAGGAAAAACTGATTTGTGCATCTTTGAATTGACTTTTTTTTGTCTTTTTTTCTTTGAGGAAAGGGAGGGAATGCTGACCTGATGTATCGTTGAATTGACTTCATATTTTCTACCTTAAACATTTGAGAAAATAAAGAAAAAAGGAAAGTTGTTAGTAAACTTAGTCAAAAACATATTTGGTTTACATAAAATGCAAGAATATGTAAAGTAGCCTGATTATACATGTTTTTCAAAATTTATAGCATTACAATGTTAAAGACTACCCCCTTTCAATCATAATTTTCTTCTGTAAGCATTTCAATCTTATCCAGATTTTAAGAAGCACTTTTCTTGCGTCAATTATCAATATCCAAAATATCCCTAAGCAGCTCTAGTATCTTGATTATAGTAATTTGTTTGGATTCTTTGCAATTTTCCAAGGTGCTCAAATTCGATGCTTTATTGTGCAAAGGCTCGAGCAAAATGAGCTTTGAAACTGAGTATCGGGATGGACATGTGGTATATCTATGAAGGATTGGATTGGGGATGTGTATTTGAGAGGTAGTGTTTTAGTGCACCAATTGAAAACGCGCGCAAGTTTTCGATCTCGGACCATACCGCTTGGTATAAGGCGTACTGTACCATACCAGTAAGGTACTGAGACTTGGTATGCTCCGCATATCGAGTATCAGTATAGAGTTATATATCGTAGTATGGGTGTACAATTTGGGCATCGGGAAGGGGTCCAATTCTGAGATTTTTGCAAAACTTGAATGAGAGCAGGCACAATCAATGGAAATGGTGTGTACACACAAAATGATCCATGGAAGCCCAGATGGTACATTGGTTGAAACAACTGAAAAGGTTACATTGGTTGAGAAGGTTAAAAGGTTAGCCTTAATAGGAGTTAATGTTGTATGATGCCATACGCTATAATTGGGGGAATGCTTACTGGATGTGCTTATTGTTCCTCTAACCTAAAGTTTTTTTTTACCTCACTGCTCTGCGGATCCATTTAGTGTGTTTGTCTGTGTATTCTTGCTGCACTAAAAGCTATGAGGTTGAACAATGCTCATGTGTGCCTTTACTTGTTGATGTTCGTTTCATATAGCTATAGCTCTGCATATGTCTATCATTATGTCAGTTCCTATCGGTCTCTGCACAACTATGGTGAATGAACAACTAGTAGTCTGGTCTGAATTTATTTGATATTCCAGGAGGCTACCTTTTGTCATCTGCTTCATCTGTTGATTTGTTTCTTGAATGATTTTGTTGCTGATTTATGGTTACTTGGGAATATCAATAGTGCCCTTTCATCATAACCCTCTATGCTCTGCATTTTTCAGTTTCTAGACCGCATTGGATTGGAGTGCAGTGATCTTGAAACAGTGTGTGTAAAAGATCAAACACTTACAAATGAAAGTGAGTATTAACTTTGGCTTTATTTACCCTTCTCATAAGCATTTGACCCTCTTGGATCCTCTTTGATGCTGGGATTTACTTTACAGGTGTGGATAAGATAGTTGGTTTTGCTCTGAGCCATCACCTTAAGAATAATACAACAGTAGCATCTGCAAAGGATACTAAGCCTGTACTCTCCAGTGAAAGGTTGCCCTCTTCTTGGTAATACTGCGTTCAGAAAATTGAAACGGCTGTACTTATGTACTAACTGATTGTTTCTGTCATGTCAGCATTAAACATGGACTTAATATGCTACAAAGCATCCAAAGCGATGCGAAGAGTACAAAGAAATCACTAAAGGTATGTATCAATATTCTTTGTGAAACGTCACAGTGTATCTATGAGCTTTCACTTACATAACTTGGTCGAACTGAGTACATCTATATCATATTTGCTTTTATGCTTGTAATATCTTTTATGAACGTCTGTCATTGTTTTCTTTTCAAGGTCGTGGAACTAGTTTTAAATTTTGGGCTTCTCTAATGAGCTGTTTCCAGGATGTTGCCACTGAGAATGAATTTGAGAAGCGACTTCTAGCTGATGTTATTCCACCTAATGACATTGGCGTTACCTTCGATGACATAGGAGCTTTAGAAAATGTGAAAGACACGCTGAAGGAATTGGTGATGCTTCCATTGCAAAGACCAGAATTGTTTTGTAAAGGACAATTGACAAAGGTATGCATGATTTCTTCTTTTCCAGATGTTTTTAACGTTCTTGTGTCGTGCAATTATGTTTTAAATTAATATTTCAATAAAATCAATGTGCTGATATTTTGACTCATTTTTATATTTCATTTTATTGCTTTGTATTTGACAATGATCTAGAATGATATCAAAATGAAAGAAAGCAGTATAAACATGATTACTATTCAATGCTCAATAGAATGATCATGCAGTGTTCTCTTTTTAATAGTTTTGGTGCCTAAGATCCATGGCAGTAGCTTGAATTGTGGGTTTTCATGCATGGTTATAACAGTTTTACAGCTGCTATAATCGATAAACCTAAAAAATATGATCAAACTCTAGAAGTTTCATTTAGTTAAAAATGATGGTGCATTATCATGTGCTAAGTCATTTATTCACAAGCTATGTTCTAAATATCTAAAAAGAGTATGATAATTAAATGAAAAAATGAATCCAAATTGAAAAAGAAAATCGTGTTAATTCCTTTTATGTAATGCCCGAATTTTGCAGTTAATGAGATTTTTTCCTTTTCATGTAAGTTTCATATCTTGTTTTGACGGGTTTGTCCATTTCTAAGCAGTAAATGAAACTGATAATGCAATTAAATAAATATGCCTTGTTGATTTGTCAATCTATTTCTATCTACACACCTTTACCGTAGTTCGTTTCAGAAATTATTAGAAGTTGAACATTGGAATATTCTAAACATTTTGTCAATATAGCTGCACTTTGGACCTTTTTTAACCATATCAATCAATGTCGTTCAGATATGGATCTACTTGTAGGCAGGTCTCATTCCCATAATTTTTCACCCAGTCTCACCCACCTTAAAAATCTGTAATGTTGCTTTAAGTCTTATTTTGTCTTAGTGTAGTGAGGATCTATCATTTGACATTCTATAATCCCTGTCTTTTGAGTACTTTTTAAAGAAGAGGCACCTAGAGATTTAAGCTGGCCTACTTTTGATGTTCACCTGCTCTTAGTGCCATGAAATTCTTTCCAGCTTGGAGAGCTGCTTTTAAATGCTTAAGCTGTCACATGCTTATACTTCAATCCTGTAAAATCCAAGAATCCATATAAATCACTCTTGGACTAAATTTACAATGTTTTTTTAATATATTTAACTGTAGATACAAATATAAGCTTTGACAGGCTGCTTTGTTATTTATCTAGCATTTATTTATATGTTTAAGGTCTATTAGAAAACTCATATCTTTCCATTTTTTAGAGTAATGCTTCCTTGCTGTTATTCCAAATACCACTATTAAGCTCTCCTACATGCAACTATTGTTTAAGCTGGATCTTTGCAACTGCTTTTTAATATGCAGTTGACTGTCAAATTAGTTGGTCCAGAAAATGTGTTGGTTTACCCTTTCTCCTAGGAAATGTGGGCCATCAAGTCTAGAGTCAATCAAGCCAACCCTGCAACCCTGTTTGGATATTTCTTTTTGAGAGAAAAAATATTCAAATGGATATTTCACTGTCTGCCATTTAGAAGTCTCCGTCCTAATCTCATTGGCAAATGGAAAACTTTTTCAGCTTGCCTTCATTCACAATCTTGATGTCATGACGGCAGCCAAGTAACCCAAATGAATTGGTTCTCAAGTTTGTTCAGAATGTCAGTTTTTGGAATTCATAATCAGAGTTGAGCATGGCAATTTATAGGTATGTTTTATGTAAAATGGGATGCTGCAGTAATCCATGAAAATTTGAATATATTGATGTTTTCATAACCAGCCTTGTAAAGGAATACTGCTCTTCGGTCCTCCTGGTACGGGGAAAACGATGCTTGCTAAAGCTGTTGCAACAGAGGCAGGTGCAAACTTCATCAATATATCAATGTCAAGCATCACTTCAAAGGTATAATTGATTTATCAGCTGTAGCTAGTAGAATTTGTTGCTTTTGTTGCCTTAATTTCTTGCCAAATCTAACCAACAATTGAAACAGTGGTTTGGTGAAGGCGAAAAATATGTCAAAGCAGTCTTTTCTTTAGCAAGTAAAATTGCTCCAAGTGTTGTTTTTGTGGATGAGGTTAGTTGAACAACTTGCATCATTGTCTCTTAACTAGCAATCTCAGTTACACCCATTGTTCCCTGTACTAGCCCGAACCGAATAGTATAGGGCATACCATACCGTACCGGTTCGGGGTATCCGGTATGGATGGCATGCTAATACTCGGTATGCTAAAAATATCTCATACCATACTGTACCGATACAGTGCTAGTGTGGCATCGGTATGGGTCTGATACTGAGACAACAAACTTTGGTACTTACACCATTTTTCATTTCTCTAATAAGCCACCTTCCTTTTTGTAGGTTGACAGTATGTTGGGGAGGCGTGAAAATCCTGGAGAACATGAAGCCATGCGCAAGATGAAAAATGAATTTATGGTGAACTGGGATGGGTTGCGCACGAAGGATAAAGAACGTGTGTTGGTGCTTGCTGCAACTAATAGGCCTTTTGACCTGGACGAGGCTGTTATAAGGAGACTTCCTCGGAGGTGAAAATTAGTAGAAATTAGTATGTGAATAACAGTTCATAGAGGTGCATGTTAAATGTATACTATCATGAATTTTATGTCAATTTTTTTTGCAGATTAATGGTGAACTTGCCTGATGCATCAAACAGAGAGAAGATTCTTAGAGTAATATTGGCCAAAGAAGATTTGGCCCCTGATGTTGATTTGGAAGCACTAGCTAACATGACTGATGGATATTCAGGAAGCGACCTAAAGGTCTGTTTTTCTTAATTCTTGTGATATTCTGTGTATCTTATTACTTTTCTATTAATTGAGCCCACTATTATTGCACTCTACCTTCTTAATTTCAGAATCTTTGTGTTGCTGCTGCACATCGCCCCATCAGAGAAATATTAGAGAAGGAAAAGAAGGTCAGTACCTAATCTTGAAATTCACTGTTCAAAGACTGACTTCCTTATTTTGCTGTTTTCTGTAAATGTCTTCATCTTTTATGCCGTTGCTAATTCCCTCAAAGTGCTGCATAGAAGTTGATCTGTGGTTGCTCAATGTCTTTGTCTTCACTTGTGAATTTTGGGCAAATGAACATCATATCTACATTGACTTGCATCTTGTGTAACTTGTTATCATCTCCAAAAATCAGTTAGCTTCATGTTTTGAGGGTCAGTGGACTATTCTTTTTTTGTCAGGCAATTAACATAATGAATTATAAGAGGAAAAAATGTACCCTTCATTTCTTAATCATGAAAAGAGATTGAAGTGCTAGAAGAGGTAAGTGTGGTCATTACAAATGCATTTACTAGTCAGAGGAATTACTAGAGAGAAGCAACGAAAAATGTGAGCTTATCTAGTGAATTGATTGGGTTGTGTCCATTTGTAAGGCCTGCTTTAAGGGTCAAATTTTCAATACCCTCTGCACTTTTATCTAGGAAACTGCTTTAGTTTATGTTATTTATGAATGATAAAGCGATAAAGTATGGATGTATTTAACCAAAAAAGAGTGGTTAAATGTTAATGAGAGTGGAATGTGTATGAGTCATTGTCAAAATTGTCCAAGATATGGTAGTTGGATTTATGCGTCTAGAGCACAAGATGTTAATATAATTGCAAAAATGTTGAAGGCTAGGTTGATGAAAGCCGATATTCTTGTAATTGCTACCTGTATGCAGGTCCTATATTTTATATAAAGTATTGAGACTGGTAATTTTTGTACTTCTGTATGAATCTTTTTAAGAGAATGTTGTGTTTGATAAATACAGAAGATTTGCCATTATCATGGTAACTTGCACTGAAAACTGACAAAATGGTAAAAACAAATGAATTTAAGAAATTTTGATTTGCTGCATTGCAGGATACAAGGGTTTAAGTTGGATTATTAATATGCTATCTATTATTGGCTTATATTTTTCCGCTATTCGTGCACTTCAGAAATTAATATTCTGGACTCTTTTTCATGGTTATAGCTAGGTGTGTCTAGCAAAACATGAATTAGTGCATTGTATTTATCTATATTTTTCTAGTAGCTATGAATATGAATACAAGGAACTCTTAGGAAGCTGGTACAAGTATGAATTCCTGAAGCAGGTATGCAACCTTAAGTAGAAGTTTCTAGCATTGGAGATTTATCAGGCTGGGCTTAAGTGCAAAGGTTGAAATAAGGCCTATTTCTGGCCCTGCCCAGTGGTGGGCATAAGCTTCCAGCCCAGGCCCATACCAGCTGTTATACTCGTAGACTGAGATCATGCGGGCCAAACCCTAATTATCGTAGGGTTAAAATTAGTTTCTCTTCTATGGCTGCAATGGAGGAAGGGTGGGGATGATGATGAAGTCAGTCATTACGAGACCTGATTCGAGGTTAAGGGGTGATGCTGCTTGTATTGTAGCTAGGGGGAAGGTGGGAGGAGTGACAAATGGGGGTGGGAGAGGGAAAGGGATCGGGAGCAGTACTGCAGAGGTGGTTGTCCGGTTTGTAGTGTCTCAAGGAAGAGGAATGGAGGAGCGGAGGGATGATATTGTTGGTGTTCAGGATGGGGGAGGGAAATTATGATATTTATAGCATCTAATTTTTTCATGTTTTATTAGAAAGTGGCCTGGTAGGCTAGGTCAGGCCTGTAGTTTTGAGCTTTCCTAAACATAGCTTGGAAATTGAGGAGACCTAGAAATTGAGGCCTTGCCTAGGTATCATGTCTAGGCGCACCCAGATTCTGGCTAGATAGTTCAGGATGGATTTGCTCTGGCCCATCTACTACCCTTGGTAAATTCACCTTTCCCCCCTCTGTAAGCTCTTCTATCACGGTTGTCATGGTGCAGATCATCATGACTGGTTGCCAGCCAATTGCAGCATCAACTTTTGCAGCTCAAAGGAATGAAATTTAAAAATGAAGTGGAATAATCTGTGAATACATGGTTGATTACATGAACAGGTACATGCGTATCTGTATGGTAACATGCAGGTCCCACTTTGCATACATGCACACGTGACTAGGCTAGTTTTTAATTAGAATAGAATGTGGGTGAAATTATTTTTGCTATCTTCCTTGATAGTCAAATGTGAACTTCCTCTAGTGATTTTTTGAATTTTGTAGTCATATTTATCAGTAGTACCTACCAACATTATTTGTGTAAACTGTTTCTGTTTACTTTTTCCTCCTGCAGGAGAGAAGTGTGGCATTAGCAGAGGACAAGCCTTTACCTCCTTTGCGGGGTTGTGAGGACATTCGTGCTCTGAACATGGATGACTTGAAATATGCGCATGAGCAGGTGCTTTTCCTTTTCTTTGTTTTACAGGTTTTTTAATATCTGCATTGCAATGTTTTTGTTTGCAAAACAATGACCTATAAGCTTATGCCATCAATTTTGTGCTATCCATTAATGATGCTTCATAATCTTAACTTGGCTACTTACATGCTCAATCACTTCAGAAATTAATCCTCTTCTGGTTCTTTATCAACTTTTTATGTATGTCTTCTCCTCCTTTTTATCTTGAACTCAAGAGTTCATTTCTTCACACTTTCATTTCATTATTTTCAATTCAAATTGTGCTAGCATCATATCATATCATGCATACTTTAAAATGTTCATGTAATACATATAAATTTCTATCCTCCTTTTTTCCATGCAACACTATCCTTGTTTTACTGTTCGTATAGGGCATTCGTGTTTTGATTTTACTTTTGTCAAGTGTGGAGACCCTTTGTTTGCCCAACATCCTAATTGGTACAATATTCATTGACTTGATGCTGTCTTTAAGTTTGTTTCCACCATATCATGTCCCTTTTTGTTCACCCTGCTTTAATTCTTTGCCTTGACGTAGAATATAATTATGGCCATGCTACTCAACTAAACTCAACTCAGTCTTAATCCCCAATTAGCTTGGATTGGCTACATGAATCTTTTTCCTCCATTCCACTCTGTTTAGGGTCACACTTTTTGAAACGTCTAGACATCAAGTCTTTCATTGCCACTTTATCTAATGTGATTTTTTGGTTTACCTCTACCCCTCTTTTATTCTACTTATATCAAATCATTTACTCGTACTGGTGCACCTGCTATGCTACATTGAATGTCCCAACTATTGAAGTCGTCCTTCTCTCAATTTATCTTCAATTAATGCTACCTCTACCATTTTGTGAATAACTTCCTATGGTTGTATAATATCCCTGTTGAACATCATTTTATCGAACCTACTTCAATCTTTATGGATCCTCTTCGTATTCTCTTATCAGTGATTGATCCTAAATAGCGAAAATGATTACTTTTAGAAATTTCATGATCCTCAATGTTTATTTTATCTCTATTTCTGTATTTACCAATACTAAATTCCATATATTCTTTCTTGGTTCTACCTAGCCTAGAATGCTTAGATTATAATGCACTTCATAATTCAAACTTAAGATTAACGTTGGCCTTAGTTTCATTGATTAAAATTTTATCTTGTGCAAATGGCATATATCGAGGAATATCATCTTCAATATATCTAGTAAGTTCATCCATAACTAGTATAAAAAGCAAGGATTTAGAGCAGGTCTTTGGTGTAAATATAATATGATTGGAAACTTGCTAGTAGTTCTCACACTAATTACTGCTCCATTATATAAGTCCTAAATCACATTAATATATAGAAACTTATTTTTTTTCTAACACCTACCATAAGATTTCTCAAGTGGCTCCATCAAATATTTCTGTAAATTTATTAAATACATTTAGATAGTCTTCTGTATGATCCTTTTTTCTTCGATTCTTATAATACCTCAGTCACGTTCCTAATATTATTACCCTCTCTTCCAACATGGTATTAATTTCCCTATTAGATGTAAATTTCTTTCAACATTCTATCCTGAAAACCATTTGTTTCTTTCTTCGCAAATTCCACTACCTAGTTCTTGGCTTCCTATTTTTTTCAGTCCTTCATTTCCTAATACACACATTCACAACCACCGAACTTTTGATGGTTAAACTCCTACCGGTATAACCTTACAATTTTTACACAAAACTTGATCGGTCTTTCTAGTAAAAGAAATCTATTTGACTAGTATAATGCCCACCTTTAAAAATTATTAAGTGAATTCCTTAGTTTTAAATCAAATGCCAGCTAAAACTTGGTTATATGCCATTGATAACTCCAAAATGGTATCTCTTTCCTCATATTTATCTCCCAAACTGTAACGTCCATGGGCTCTTTCAAAACCTATATTATATTTCCCCACGTGCCTTTTCAAATCTCCTCCGGTAAATTTCTTTTCTTCTTTAGGAATCTCTTGAATTAGTATATCCATATCTTTCCAAAAGCGTAGCTTTGTGGCTTCATCCAATCCTACTTGTGGAGCATAAGTATTAATGATGTTAATTGACTTCTCTCCTAACACTAATTTATCAATATTATTTTACCTCTCAAACTCATAATGTCTATAATCTCATCTTTTAAACTCATCTATATTAACTCCTACTCTACTTTTATTCTTATCTTTCCCAGAATACCAAATTATATAACCTAGCTTACAAACTTTTCTTTTTCTCCTATCCATTCAATCTCCTGCAGGCAAATTATGTTAACTTTCCTCGTGGCATCTTATATATTAATTCTATTAATTTACCCAATATTCCAATGTGCTAAACATATCCTACTTTCCGATACCAACTTCTTTACTCATCCATCTAGTAGAGTATAAAAATCCTTGCCCCGCTGACTATAGTTGTTGCTGGGCGGGTGAGAAACATAGGGAATGGGCAATAACAGGGGGTAGTAGGGAGTGGGAGATAGGAGGGCTATGGGAAGGGATCAAGTGAGTCATTGGTTTAACTAGTGGTTTCGACAGTTTTCTCAGAATCGGGCGGTCGTGAGAAAAACTGGGTTTAGGTGCCTACCCAGACTTTAAACCTGGTGGTTGGTGGTTCAACCGCTTCAACTGGCTGATTTGCTGTGGGTTTTAAATACTATTCATCTATTGACAGTTGGATGGAAGTTTCATCCCTCATATGGTTGACATCATTTTTCTACATGTCAGCTTAGTGGAAATAGAATAAAAATGGTCAAAGATATAAATTTCCTTTATTAATTACTGATGGTTGGCCACATACACTCCTGGGGTTAGGATTCCATCCTTATTCTGTCTCCATCTTGCAAAGGTTTCTGAACTGCCACATAAATCAGGACAATTCAAGGGATATCACAACATTTGACAGCCTTTACAGTTTATTTCTTCTTCACAGCGACATGCATCACACATGCCTGACACTAGTAATAAGATAAACTGAACTTGAGTGTTTGAAGATAACTTTGCTGCGCAGCTACTCTGCATAATTTCGCTACTATACGTAAATGTTGAACTAGTACCTTTGTGTTAAGAAAATGTAATAAAGTCAGTGGGATGGTCATCTAGGTGTGTGCAAGCGTATCATCTGAATCAACAAATATGAGTGAGCTACTGCAATGGAACGAGCTTTATGGAGAAGGTGGATCCAGGAAGAAAAAGGCACTCAGCTACTTCATGTAGTGGAATTATCTATTTGTACAGCTCCCTATCTTCCATTTTTTTCCCTTTTCCTTTTTTTTCTTTTCATTTTAAGCGCTTCTGCAGAAGTCAGGAAGATTGGGGATCAGTATAGGCAGTGCTCTTCTTCAAATTATTAATGTAGCATATGCGTGACTCGTTTATAAATTTTTAATTATATCAAAATTAACTTATGTTAGATAATTGTTGCAAGCTGCTCTTTTTTTCTTCGTTGTTTATTGTGAACTAGTCCCGGTCGTTTGCTTGCTGGGACTGGATTAAACTTGATATAGATTAAACTCGATGTAATTGTTTTTCCTTATGAATCTTTTAGCATAATATAATAATAATAATAATAATAATAATAATAATAATAATAATAATAATAATAATAATAATAATAATAATAATCTGGAGCTATGCTTAACTTTGGAGCTATTCTCTGTAATGAAGCGCCCAACTAAATCCAATCCAGTTCCCAATAGAACTATACAATAAGTGGATCATAATTATATAGAGAGATGCTGCTATGAGTTAGGTGGATAGAGCTCATGTTGTGCGCCTGGGTGGATCAGGATGAGCAATACAAGGCACCTTAATCAAGCTGAAATTATAGATATACTTTGGCTGAACTTTGGAGATACCTTCTATAATGAAGCTCTCGGCTCAATAAAATCCAGGTCCAAACATAAGTGTACAACAGGTGGAAAATTAGTTTAAACTATTTGTAAAGTCAATAATAGGCTATCCAATTTCACAATTAAACTATTAATTGTGATCTACATTATAAAAAAGATAAATTATAATTCATATGTTTTAGTGGTCTCTAGTAGAAAATTTTAGTAGTATGATACCACGCTTTATGGTGATTTGATCATCAAAACTAGGGGAATCTAAATCTGTCCATTGTCTAAGATGCTCATGCTGGATTTACAATTATGTTCCTTAATTGTATATTATGTTACGCTGGTAGAATTGATATCTTTTTTTTTTTTTCCCCTCTCTCTCTCTCTCTGACTAGATGCATAGGTTACCGACCTCTAAAATATATGAATTTTATTTGCTAAGCATTTTTACAATACAGAGTATGTCAGGCTCTTGAATTTGGATGGCTTATCATTGATTTTCGAATTAAACCGATTTTTTTGTTCTACTTGAGTATGTATGTGTATTTGGTGCGTGGAGGTTGTTGGACTCCTGTCAGCCTGACAAAGCTCGACATCACCTGGCACTGCTGGCTCAGTGGTGTGTCAGCTTCTCCTTGTGGTGGATCTGCATTGTGTACTAGCTCAAGCCATGGGACACAATGCCTATGTATGCATGGAAGCTTAAGGTCGTTCTGTGCCGTTGTAATATACTCAGCTTTTTAGAGCGAAAGCATATCCACTAATCCTGGCTTATTTAGATCTAGTCGTATACTTTTCTACCGACTCATCAACTTGTTACGTTAGTCCAGCTAAATTGCCCACCAAGACATTAGATTTCATTCTATAGAACTAAGCATGAAATCAAGTCTTCGAATATGGATGCACCATCATCTCTCGAGAATTTTGAGAAATTGGAAAACTTAAATCCCCGAAGGTACTCGTATGCTTGACCTCACCCTGCAAGGTAAGGAAGGGCTCTCTAACTACATCAATATGCTATCAAATTTGACTCCAACTACTTGAAGAGCATTACTAATAATGATCGTTTCCCCGCATTAGCCATCCTCATTCCTGAACTAGACTAAGAGGAAAGAACTTGTCTCGTAACCATTACCTATCGGGGCTGAACTCTTTAAGGTATAGTTTTTTTCTCACTTGCAGGGCTAATTTCTGGTTTTTGTATGCTCTTCGCTCTGTGGCCTATGCAGTCCTTCCAAACTCTGATGCTAAACTTTTCCCAGGCTTTAAGGGCTAGTGAAAAAGAGATGAAGCTGAAGTATAAGCCTTCAATCTGCAATAAAGAAGTATCCGAATTTGGGAAAAAATCTCAGTGTTAGAATAATTATAATGGATCCAATTTGTCTAACTGTTGTTGCTGGTTAAAATGATTGGCAGCATGATCTCCTTCTAGTTTCTGCCTGTATCTTCATACATCCGAACATCTAACATGGTTTGAAGCATTTTTAAAAATAAAAAAGTTTATTTATCGCTTGAGATCCATTAAAATAACTCTATAGATATCCAATCTCAAATATATAACGCAATGATAGGATTAAATAAGAGAAAATATCCTCCTGCTCTTGGACGGTAGCCAATCAAAATGATTCCTTTCCTTTGAATTAGTTTTATGGATCCCACATGTCTAATAGCATTTTATAGCTTGATAGGACAACAAATGCTTCCTTTTTCTTGATGAGACTCATACTCATTTGCATTCATCATGCATGATGCATGAGGCCGATTCGAAAGTACAACAGGAATCGATTCACCTCATTATCTCTTTTGCTAAAGTATGTTAATTCGGAACAAAAATGTGTTTATAATGGGACACAGATGATGGTCTCAAGGGAGTATGTGTTGCAATGCTAGAGATATAGATTAGCTGAACTTTGCAATAAAAAATGTAAAATGAAAAATAAATAGGCAAATAGATATCCAAATATGCATGATATGTCTTGACTCCAAGATCACCACATAACATAATAAAAGGCCTAATTATGCTAGCACTACTCTCTAATCTTCCCTCCTAATATCAGTGAATGGAAAAGGATGACTTGTGCTGAAAAGCTTGCCCATCTTACCAAATTTTCACATTCGAAATGTTCCATTGTGCACCACATGATGCAAAATAAATTTTAGGTCATTGTCAAGCTGTCGTCATTGTATCAGAAAAGCTGGATACTTTGTTTTCCTCTGGAATCATTCAAGATTGCTTGGCATTGGCCAAATGGCCTGAGGCGTATCATCTTCCTTAATGATGGTCTGGCTAGCCATGGATATAGTATTTTATGAAAGAGCTATCCAAACCTAAAGCAACGCAAGCCAGAGAAGTAGTGCTCACCAATTAAAAAGAATGGCATTCAAGTGCGGTCCTAGGAATGACACTGACCCAGGACTTTCTTTTGGTACAGAGAGGAAGCTTTAGAGAATTCTAAATCCACATTTTGCTCTTTCCTCCAACGCAAAGTGGACGTGGCCAACCTTTTTGATTTCTTTATTGGTGCAGACAACTTCTAGTTCAGTTTTAAAACACCATAAACATGTCCTTTCCAATCTCTAGCTAGCAGCCATGGCTGATGAGCCACCTGTTGTTTCTGAAATGGTTAAATCTAGGATGTCAAAATCACCCATAAATGCTTAGTTTTGTTTGTGTTTATCAGAGATGTGGGAGGGAGGGAGAAATAACTCATTCTGAATGGTTTTATTCTTAAAGATATGCTCAGGCTAGCTTAAGCTCCAACAACTCTGTCCCTCAGGAGGACCCAGTTGTTACTGTTGGTTGAACAGCAATATCTTGGTTGAATATTTATCTTTGACAAAAGAGATTATACATATCCATTCTTAAATGATGTGTCGGCAGGGTGTTCTATCAGATTCTGCTAGTTTAATGCAAGCTCAAAACTGTTAGCTAATATGAAGACTCCTATTAAATGAACTCTTAAATTTAAGGAAGAGTGCTTGAGGGGAAAAAAAAAAAAAATCTTAAGCAATGAGCACAAAACTAAATTACCTTATAAAGATATTCCTAGATTCAGAAGAATGCGTAGCTAACCAATTGAATAACTCTCAATCAGCTGGCAATTATCCGAATTATGTTTCGATTATTCAATCATTTATGCAGCTCGGCAGTTGACTTGAAACACTGGAGCATCATCAATTAATTGAGAAGATCAAACCAGGTGGATATAGATGGAATAATGGATCATAAACATCACTTTCTCTCTTTCTTTTTTTTACGAAGATCATAAACATAGCTGCAATCAATTTGACAGCAAAAATTGGATGTTCTACTCCATTACTAATTCATGCTACGTGTTGGTTAAACAAGAGATGGACGGCATAAAATATAATCAAAGGGAATCTATGGAGCTAATGCAGCAGCTTTGTACTTCTCCAATCCACGACCAATCGTTAAACTTAATATAACTGACACTTATTATCTATGCAGTCGAGTGGATGCTTAGTTTACAAACTATTGCTACTTCTGGTCATCTCCTTCAAAGCTTAAACAATGAATATAGAAGACTAATAATATCATTAAAAGAATAGTTAGAGATGTAAGCCTAGTTTGGGAGTCATGTACAGGAATGAGAGGGATAGAATAGCTCTAAAGTAAGGTTTCCCAAATATACAATGGATTTAATTGCAGCATTCCCTCAACTTTAAGTTTTGTTGATGGAATATTAAACCTCGAATTTAACAGACTAAGGTGGTATGTTATGGGAATATTGGCATCTTATCTTCCTGGTTCTTACCTTGCAAAAATATATTTTCTTGCTTTCTTTCTGTTGAAGAGTCATGCTAAACTAAACATTCAGGAGGTGTGCTAGCAGCTAAAGTTAGTTTAGGTACTTTAATCATAAGTTAATCTTCCTTTTTTATGCTGTGAACTCCCACCCATCGAAGAAGATTTTAATATGGCGAGTCCTCGTTGAAGCTATCCATGTCATGAGGGAGAGCCAAATTCAAACATTTTGTTCTTAAAGCAATCTTTAATGTGCATCAACAAAGAAACCAACAAAAAAAAAATATTAATGCCTGTTTTGGTTTCTAGCACGTCACTTTCTATTAACTGAAAAAGAAATCATATAGTATGTGGTGGTGATCAATTAGCATGATAGAGCTTCTGTAACCGATATATTAAGCATATAAACTATACTGAGACACTAATGCGAAGGCAATTCACTCTATTCTCCTAATGGAAAAAGTTCATCCTTCTTTAGCATCGTTGCCTCTTCCTTCCTTGTTGGACCACATAAGCTCAGAGAGAGAAGTCTTCACCATATGGATGAAGTCGCTCGTGTTTCATGGCAATGGCTGCACTGTCTATGACTCCAGGGGGAACATTGTTTACCGTGTCGACAATTACGACTGCAAGTGTAGTGGCAAAGTCTATCTCATGGACCTTAGTGGCAAGGTTTTGTTCAAGATACTTAGGAAGGTGCTGAAATTTCACTAGTAAGAACATGTTCCATGAACAGTAGTAGTAAAAGATCTTTCAAAAACTTGAGCTAAATTGATTCTCTTTCTTTACTTCTTGTGCAGAAATTTAGAGTCTGTGGAAGATGGGAGGGCTATAAGTGCTACAGTTCACAGAATGAAGAAAGCAAGCCATGGTTCAAGGTCAGGAAACCATGGAGTATTTTGAGAGATGAGCAACCATCTTGTGAAGTTTGGAGTGACGAGGGTGCGCTCATGTGTTATAAGATAGATGGATTGGCTAGCAAATCATCTTATAAGATTGTAGATATCTCTTCAGGACTCATCGTCGCAGAGGTGAAGAGATATGTACTTGGCTTAATGGATTGTATATGTGCTTATTATGTTCAAATCTATTGAAGACTATGAATCTAAATGTTGCTGTTCTGGGGCAGGTAAAGAGGAAGCAAACCACATCAGGGATATTACTGGGTGATGATGTTCTGACTCTGATGGTGGAACCCAATATAGACCATTCCCTTATCATGGGACTGGTGGTGGTGAATGGCCTAATGAATCACAACATGTGAAGCTTGGGGAAGATCTTTCAAGAGCTTTTGTGTATTTTGGGAAGTGTAGCTCTGAATTTGAGTGGAAACTCAAGTTTTGAAGTCTTTTCTCTCTCTTTTTTCCCCTTTCTTGGATGACCAAGAATTTTTGAGTCTGCTAAGAAACCCTGAATACCTCAGGGGTTTTGGTAGATCTTGTACAAATATGTTCTACGAAGATGGGTTTTTTGGGGGCTTGCCTCTCTTGTTTGTTCCATAACAGCAAAGGCTCAGAATATGTTTATCTAGCATTTACTTCAGCTATAAACACACTTCATTGGTAGATTATCTGATCATGTGGACATCTATGCAAAAAATTCACAAAGCTGCATGCAAATCAAATTTCTTTCAAAACAAACATCTTTCCTAACCTCATCCAACCAAAGTTAAACTGAAGTTAGGATCCGGTTTGAATTAGGACAGATCGGGTTTTTGATCGGCCTGAGTTGGGATTTATTGTCAAGTTGACCAGCCTATAAACTGTTCAATCCATTCCATAAGCCATGAAAATTAGAATTTGGTTGAGCTCTACATTCCGTCACTTGGAGGGGAAAAAAAATAATACTTCGTGTGAAGAATTATATGGAGTCATCATGTGGTCGAAATTCTCAATTATGAAATAATTTTCAAGAAAAAATTTGAGATGGAAATCACAACTAACCTAGACTAGGCTTTGTAATCACAATGCTTAAAAAAGGGCTCCAAGCAATTATGTCCTAGTGTGCAGTTTATGATACTGGATCATGGATGATCAATGACCATGTCTTCTTACTCTTGGAGAGGAAAAAAAAATCATGCCAATTTCGCAAAGATCCAAACAAATATGTGCTAATTCATCCAACCAATTGGAACCTAATGTGCTATATCTAGGGATGCAAGCAGGTTTGGCCGACATTGAGACCTGCTTGTCTTGGATTCTAGCTGCATCAATCTTGCGTTTAACAATATGATTCAGATCTCACAAATCTGAATGGCAGGTGGGCTCAATTTGGTGTAAGTTTGAAAAGTAGCACCCAAAATTATGAACTAATCTTTATCGTTTCTTATGAAGTTATTTCTGAACCAGTAAGAGATCAGGTTTTAGTTTAACCATACTGAATTCATAGGTAGGAAATCCAAATTATGAATATGGGATAAGTCCAAATTCCAAGGAAAGTCAGGTATGTCTCAGGTTCTAAACATGCCTGCACCTGCTTAATTTTTTAATCATAACTTACAATGTACAAATGTTTAGTCTAACTACATAGATGCTTAACATAAAGACCTAGAAATAAATATGGCACCTTAGGATATGTTCACAAATGACATTCACTAACAACTTCCTATAGTTGTTACAGCTTCAATAATTTTGGATGAAATAGAAGTTACAATAAAATTTTTGCTGTTTTCCTTTAATCTGTTTCAAAATTCAGATGCATCAATAACAGCTCCAGAATCATCATTATATTTAATTGTAGTTTCTGAAACAAGTCATGACCTAAATTATGAGTCAGTGGACCATATCATTGGAAACAAATGAAGTTGTCTCATTCTTAACAATGTAAAACCAAAATCATATGTTTTAATCCTGCAAATAAATTAAAGAATTCAGAGTACATATAAATAAAATAAGAAAGCTTTTAATTAGCACCATGCTGACTTAGCCATGGTCATCTTCCACACAATGATTGAACACAATGAATCAAAAGGTCTGATAAGATGATTTCTACTTTGCAAGTCACAGGTGTTCTGCATAAAAAACTGAAAAGGAAAGGGTCTCTCTCCTTTTACATCACACTGTACTCAGTCCCAGAGTCAACAAAACAAGTGATGAAAATGGCTTCTTTTAGAACATCTTTCCTTAATTTAGTATATCAATCTGCACCTTCAAACAATTTTTCTTCCTGAACAATGTGCATATATTGATGATTTTAAAAGGAGATAAACAAATATGATAAAGAATTCAGATGCTACAAGACAAATTCTGCATCATATAGCAATGATTTAACTAAGCTAGCTATAAGAACATCCACTTTGATCTATAGATAGGCTCTGAATTGAATATCATTAGATATATCATATCAATTTACTATGCTAATCATCACAGACACATAATACTTAAGTTTGACTTCCCCTGTATCATGGCGACATTCTTAGAACTGATTGTTAAAGATAAGGTAAGGCAGACAAATATCGATCACCAAATCTATGTATCCTAATGAAGCAAAGACAGTCAAAAGGCATGGTTGTTGTAAATACAGAGAGCACCAGCATAAAATGAAATATCAACAAAGTTAAGAATGCACATAAAAACTTCCCAAAAAGGTATACAGGATTGCAAATACATGAATTAGTTAAAAGAAGGGGACTATAAGTCAAGTAAATGAAGGCATCCTAGTGCATGAAGCTCCAACTATTGCAGGGTCCAGAGAGGGTCTGATTTACACCGTCGTACCTTAGTATGCAGAGAGGCTATCTTTTTATTTCGATCCTATGACATCTAGGTCATAATAAAGTAATCTTACCATTGCACCGAGGCTTGCCCTCTACTATATGTCACAATACCAATCAATTTAAAAACATGATGAGAGCGAATGCCGATGGTCCTGTTAGTCATTATGGATTCTACATATCCTAAGATGGTCTTGTTTGCAAAAATCAACCCCACCGATCATCAAGTCACAAACTTCCATATTAATGTTAAATGTTGAGGCAGCTAGGAGCAAAAAAAAAACTCTAAAATGGAATCGTTTTGAAAGTGAAATGTCAAGCATCATGAAAGATACATCAATGAGATTAAAAGAAAAAAAGGGAAATATAATTGAGAATTATGTAGAGAGAGAGGTCAAACATGACTGAATCTAAATGAAAACAAATTTAGAAACACTGTACTTCAGAAAAAAAATAGGTCATTGGTAGGTATAATCAGGCCAAGTTTTTCAGGAAAAAGATAGTCAAACTTATGAAATTTAACAGATCAAGCTTCAAAGCTAGAGAGAGGGAACCAAATCATCATGAAGAGAGAAGAAAAGGGATCAAGTACTCTGAGGCAGAGCTTGTTGTGGATCAGAGAAGAAGACTGCTTCATTTGTTCAAACAGGTTGGGGAATAGCTGAGCTATGCCCATGAGGGCTTGGAGATTGGAGACGGACAAAAGGTTTGGATAATTGCTAGTAGGGGTAAAGGTGGATCAGATAATATCTATCCAGATCCATTTTTGTATCCGAAATTATCTTGATATGGGTAAAAATTTGAGTATCCGACTAAAATCAATATCTATATCTATACCTGTCAAAGAAAAATAGACATGGATATGAATAGACAACCACCCGATCCGTATCCAAATATCCGATTCTATTTGTAATCCTATTTAATTTTATATAGCAATCATGACTTTTAAGAAAAATAAATGACCATATTAATATGCTATTAAGTTGGGTTATCATTCACTTAGTAGTACCTTTGATTTTGCGGTCATAAAAGTTTATTATTTGACTTATGCTTTTAGTATCCAATTTGTATCTATATCTGTTTAAGACAAATATAAATATAAAATTTTACGTCTAAGTAACATCTATATTCGTAGAACCATATCCTAATTGCTAGCTTTCTATCAAAAAGTGATGGACGTGTATACAATGTCTATGAATGAGTGAATTATAAAGTTAAATACATGTCTATATATAGAATGAGATCTCAACCCCAACCATATGACTAAGTAGTTGGATCGACAGCATCCACCGACTTAATATATATATATATATATATATATAATATATATATATATATATATATATATATATATATATATATATATATATATATATATATATATATATATATATATATATATATATATATATATATATATATATATATATATATATATATATGTCTTGGCATCGAATTCTCGAGAGTCCATGCATAAGGAACTACTATTACGTGACTTCGCAATCCAAGGAGTCTGATTCACATGATGTGGCTAATTAGATCACAATTAACAACCACCAGTCCCATTATTAGGGCTCCGCCACCTGTCTCAGAACATTTTCTCCTAGAGTTATCCTTGATGGCTGTTTGCTAATTCTGTGTTACCTGTTCATGTTAACAAAATTCCTTAATTAATTATGATCAATATACAAAAACAAATTCATCACTGTCGCTATAGAAAAGAGCATCGGTCGATGCATTCTTGGTACACGTTGAACATATATAGCTTGTATCTAAACCTAGGTTCATATAACAGCAAAGCACTACTATAGTGTTCCTCCATTCAGTACCTTAACATATATGTTTCATATCAAGGTAGGACTCAGCAAGAATAAGATAGGGTACTGTTCCCATGATGAGAAGCGAGTTGCTGATTAGTTAAACGATTTCTATTTGAACCTGGTAGCAAATAAATATCTTAATCTATCGTAAAGAAAATGTTTAAATTTACCTCTGCAAGAACTACTCCAGTCTCGTCCACCATCTATATTATAGTATGTGGGATTATCCTTTTCCAAACCAATCTTCTGTGTGAGTTCAAGAGAATGATTTCTTTTTAAATTCCTGGAAGCCTTTTGGAGTAGTCTAAACCAAGCCTTCTTTTCTTCTACCTGGGAGATTAACGTTGCACCAATAGCCTTCCCATCGCCCGAACTCCAGGTTTCTACACAATTAGCAGATCAGAATTAGTACTGACATCGTTCGTCATGCAATATTACAGCCCTGAAAATGCCATATTACCTTTCTAAGTATCTTAGACAGCGTTTTACCACCATATATGATCCGTGAAGAACACGTCGTTGCTTCTTGCAATCATAGTCATCGAGGATGTACGCAATCCAACCATTGGAAACACGGATGGGTTCACTCTAGTGGGGATCGCTCTTTGGTCTTTAATTTATATGTTTGTTTGACCTTTAAGGCTGTTAAGTGTGTATTATTTTTCCTGTATAGATTGGAGTCTATACACTTATATATATATATATATATATATATATATATATATATATATATATATATATATATATATATATATATATATATATATATATATATATATATATATATATATATATATAACCGCTGAGATGTACAAATACGATGAAATGAAAATATAAAGTCCTTTCACTCTCTTGTTTTCCTCTTTTTCCGTGAATATTTTAACCTAGTATCAGAGTTGATGATTATCTAATCTGTCGCCTCCATCTCTTCAACCTCTTTTGATCTCTATTTCTGAGTGAATCCACATCGGAATATTCTCTATTTTTTTTTGTGGATCCACAAATCCTTTGTTCTCTTGCAGATCTTCTAGTTTCTAATTAATCAACACTCAAAGATCCAATATTCTCTAGTAGATCTACAGATTCTTTGTTTTCTGGTAGATTAACACCCGAAGATCTTTCGATTTATGATGGATCCATAACTCTTCTCCATCACCTTTTTTCCCAGCTTCAGATTTTTTATCGTCTCTCCTCACCATTGCTCAACCTTTTTCTCTTCATGTACGATTTTACTTACTACCTCTTGCTCCTTAACCAACTAGTTCGAGGCCTTTTGCTCCTCTTCCACGACGCCTCTATTTGCAAGGATTGTCAACTTTTTCTTGCTTTCTCTCTAAGTATCTGTCCTTACTGCAACTGCCACTTTCTATATGTTTTCTCACTACATCATCTAAAGCAACCACAATAACCAATACGTCACTCTACCACGTCAGCATAGATAAAACACATAATCTAGCCACATCATTGTTGACTAGTCATGATATCCTGCCACGCTATTGTTTGTCCAACTGTAATCTTGCTACCTCAGCTGTGTTGCCATGTCACAGCAATGTGAGAGCTACATTAGCCACTAATTAGACACAACAATCCATTAATTAGTTTCCGAGCTACTATATCAGCTCCTGATGCCATATTAGATTCAGTACTGTCACATCAGCTTGACACATCAGTTTGCCACAGCACCTCCTAAGCTGCTAAGTTAGCATCTGATTTGCCACATTAACTTCTAAGCTGCTATGATAGCTTCTGGTTCGCTACATCAGATTCTGTGTTACCACACAAGCTCTTGATCTGTTACTCCAGTATGAGCTAACACATCAGCTCTCGATCTACTGCCACATTAGCTTCTGAGCTGTTATGTTAGCTCCTAGTTTATCACATCAAGTTTTGAGCTACTACTTCATCTTTCGATTTGCTATGTCAGCTTCTAAAAACTTTTGTGATCTAATTTCCAAACTTAAGTTGGCACTGCAATACCATCTTAATTTTGAGAAGGGCGTGTAAGCGTAATTTTAGGGATCATATAACAACTAATATCAGCTCCTAATATTCTTCTTTGTTAGTGTGATCCTATATCATCCTTTTTTTTTGTTAGCATGATCATAAAGATCATGTAACAATATATATCAACCCATAATATATTTCTTTATTAGCATGATTATGTATTGAATACGATGGAACAGAAATATAAAAATCTTTTCACTCTCTCATTTTCGTATTCTTCGATGAATATTTTAACAAAGACAGCACATGTATGATATGCAAAGCTCACCTATCACATAGTATGCGTCATTCATGCATTTGGTCAGAAAAAAAATAGTGATTTCAATTTTTTTAAAGTGCATATATTTTGATGAGTTCTGTGAGTTGAGTTGATAGTTGAAATGGACCTTCTAAAGTGCATATATTTTTAGGTTAGGAAGCTGAACACGGACGGATGCTCTAGTTTATTTAGAGGGAGTTTAATTTATGGGAGCATCACATGAACGTTTTAGGTGGAAAGAAGAGAAGGGAAGAAAACGATGTGTCCATGGTTATCTTAATCCACATATACTGGTAGACTAAACTGAAAAAGAAAAGGACCCACAGGCCCCTAAAATATATTAAGTTCTCTCCGAGCCACCTACTTGAATACTTTGGTAATATCCCCTTTGTTGTCTTCTTAAGTTATACGTATAGTGTTGTCTCTCCCTGTACTATATTAGGTTTGATGTTCAAGTACTGGCACCCCACACTAGTCTGTCGGACTCTAGATGGGCCCACATTTGTCCTTTTCAAAAATACTTAATCAAGGATTGGTTCCAAAAATCCCCATTTTTATTTCCATCGTTGCGGTCCAAGTTCGAAACGCACGGATGTCGATTAAATATGAAGACCGAATGCCCTCCGCTTGGACGCATACGGTGGAAGCGCTTTCTGCCCCGCTGATACTGAGCTGGTGCTGGAATGACGTACTCACACGTGGGTGAGGAACCCAGTGGAAAGAACCCACAGGTCGGGAGGGTACGTAGAAAATTTGTGGGTGGAGGCCGGAGGGGGGCTCAGTAGAAGCTGCTACATGAGTGAGGTTTTCTCTTCCTCCTCTATTTTTGATCAAAAAAAATTCTCATCTCAAGCTTAACTTATAAGTATTATTTTAGATTTTTTTTACATCTATATCCTTCTAAATATACGAAATTATGTTAATATTTTAATAAAATTACTATTTATATATATATAAATAAAATATTTGTTTAAAATTCAACAGTTAAATATAATAAATACACTAATTAGAAGAGTACATAATTAAATGGTAGCAACAATATTAATTAAATCGCGCATTCAACAAATTATTCTAATGCAGGATAGCAATTAAGTACTTAAATACAGTTTAATGTATAGATTTTAGCATTTTAAATAGAGTAATTAAAACACAATAAATGTGCTAGTAAAATTTTAAATAGAGTGTTAAATAGATTTAAAATATACCAAAATACTCTAATGTAGCTTTCAAAATAAAGAAAAATGATTTTGATGCCCAAACTAATAAAATTAGGGTTTTCTACAGTTGTTCAGGGCAGCTAAAATAATTTGTAGTAATTTGAAAAACTATTTTAAGAAATTTTTCATTATTTTCAGGTGAGTGAAAATAATGATTTTATTTTAAAATCTGATATAATTGTTACTTCATGAATTTCAGGGAAGTAGATTGTTGGGGGGAAAACCCAAGTCACGCCAGTTCGAAAGCGCTCGACCAGGGAGCGCCGACCAGAAAGGCTCTCGACCAGGGAGCGCTGACCAGAGAGGCGCTCGGCCAGGGAGCGCGAACCAAAGAGACGCCCGACCTCACAACGCTCAAGCTGGAGGCACCCCGCTGAGCAACTAGCTCGGCTCGGCACCCGTGCCGAGCCCATGCCTTAACCAAATATCCAACTCTCGCCTAATCCTCTAGAGGATCTGACAACCAGATACCCAACTCCACTGTACCCTGTTACTGTCCTCAAGCCATTAAGGCACGTGACCTCCGCAGGCCTTCGGCACGCCCTATCATTAATGCGTGTGACCCCTGCGGGCCTCCGATGCACTCAACCATTAAATGAACACGGCTCAAGATGATCTCCGGATCACTGGACCATCAAAGCGTATGGCTCTCCCTGATCACTGGTCCACTCGGCAATCAATGCGCTTGCTATCTACGAACCCCAGGCCCACCACGGCCGGCTGTTCAATAACTCCAACAGGTCCGATCAACCATGACAGTTCGCTGACTCCGGTCTGATCCGGTCTTATTCTCCACAACGCCATTAATGAGCGTGATCATGCCCAATTATCACAAAAAAGACAATTTACCCTGTCACCTCCCAAGTAACATAATATCCTTCTATAAAAGGAAACCTGGGGGGGAAAGAAAAGGGGGACAAAACAAAAACAAACATTCTCCTCTTTTACTCCACTCATACACCAGCCCCCCCTCTGACTTAAGCATCGGAGGGTCGGTGCCGGAGATCCCGGCCACCGGCTTTTTTGCAGGACTCTCCGAGGAGGACCCCTCGCTGATGCGCCGCCAACTACAGTTCCAGCAGCGGAGCTCCTCCCCTCTCAGCCCACGGTCGCCCCCGGGTCCAATTTCCAGCAACAGTTGGCGCTAGAGGAAGGGCCCGAGTCGCGGCCATGAAACTGAGAAGTAAGGGAGCTTCCAATGCCTCTCGACGTCCTCCGCTCAGTCCTGGACACTCTATCCAGAACTCGCCACCTCCGGCCGAATCAACTCCTCAAGTTCGGCCGGAGCAGTTTGATGCTCTGGTGCAACAAGTCCAGGCCTTGGCCACCGCCGTTCAAAGCTTGCAACCTAGGGGCGTCCCGACGGCACCGCTCCCTCCAGCCCCAGTTCAGCCAGAGCCTCCTACAAGCGGACTCCCCCTTCGAGGTCAGGACTCTCAAGTTCAGGCCTCCCTCTGGAGAGAACATCCAATTAGAGGCTCTGGTGGCTGGCCACAACCCTCCGAGGCTGAGTCAGATCCAGGGCAACCTGCACTGGAGCGGACCGCTGCGGCGATCCCCCAGAATGATGAGCTCGACAGGAAGGTCGAGAAGCTGGAGCACCAGATTCAGGCACTCCATGGAAAGAGGTCGGGACGCGATGGTGACTTTGAGTTCACCACGAGGTCCCCCTTCTCCCAACGGATTGAAGACGAGCCGGTCCCGCCAAGATTCAAGATGCCCCAGGTGGAGCTTTACAACAGCAAGACCGACCCCCTTGACCACCTGGAAAGTTATCGGGCCTTAATGGCCCTACAGGGAGCCTCGGAGGCCATGCTGTGCCAAGCTTTCCCAGCAACGCTCCAAGGACCAGCCCGACTTTGGTTTACCGGGCTGAAGCCGAGTACCGTTTCCTCCTTCGAGCAGCTCGGCAGACAGTTTGCCAGCAACTTTGCCGCCAGCCAGCTCCAGCGGCGGACATCGGACTCCCTCCTTGATATAAAACAAAAGGAGGGAGAGTCCCTCAGGGAGTATTTGGACCGATTTACCGCCGCGACATGGGAAGTCCAGGAGCTTGACCAGTCAATTGCCATGTCGGCACTAAAGACTGGAGCCCGGTCTTATAGGTTCCTCTTCTCCATCAAGAAGAATTTCCCTGCGGACCTCCCTGAAATGCTGGTTCGGGCGCGGAAGTATGCGAAGGCCGAGGAAGCTGTTGCCGTTAGACGGAGCGGCGCCGAGCAGACTTCCAAGAAGCAGAAAAGACGCCGCGAGGAGCGTGGCCACCCCAGAAGCCCGTCCCCACGCCGGGCCAAGAATCCGCCCCGTCTGAAGAGTCCACCCCGATTACGGGGACTGCCTCAGCAGAGGTCACCGCTCCGCCCGAGGTTTCCACCACGGGCCCGCATGCCCGAAGGGAGGTATGAAAACTACACTCTCCTTACAGCTCCTCGGGCCGAAATCCTCATGGAGATTGAGGGCCGAGATTATTTCCGGCCCCCGCCCCCGAGACGAGATCCTGGAGTCCGGCGCGATCTCCGGAAGTACTGCCGTTTCCATCGGGATCACGGCCATGATACGGAGGGCTGCTTCTAGCTCCGGGACGAGATTGAAGCACTCATTCGCCGAGGAGTGCTCGATCGGTTTGTGCGAGGCCGGTGTGAAGAGAAAAGGCCAGCGGAGAGAGCCGCACAACCTGAAGATCCAAATGCCAACAGGCCCATCGCCGGCACCATCAACACCATCCGAGGCGGGGCCTCGGCCGGAGAAGCTTCAGGGGAAGGGACCTCCTCGAAGCGCCTACGCGCCTCGGAAGCCATCTCATTCTCAGATGAAGACCTGGAAGGAGTCGAAACTCCCCATGATGATGCTGTGGTCATCTCTATGATTATAAATAGATTTGATATAAAACGCATCTTAATCGATAATGGAAGCTCGGCGAACGTTTTGTATTTTGATGCCTATTATAAAATGGGGATGACAGAAAAGCAACTACGGAGGATGAATGCTCCGTTGGTTGGATTTACTGGGGATTCGGTCCCAGTAGAGGGCGAGGTCGATCTCCTGGTCACGGTCGGGCTCGCCCCCTGGGAAAGTACCGTGAGAATGGGCTTCCTTGTGATACGTCTGCCCTCGGCTTATAATGCCATCCTTGGAAGACTAGGGCTCAACGCCCTTCGAGCCGTGATCTCAACTCGCCACCTGCTCATGCGATTCCCCACCAGCCAAGGAGTTGGCGAAGTTCATGGGGACCAGGCGGTAGCAAGATGATGCTACATGGCGACCCATGAGGCGAAGCGATCGGCCGAGGTGTCGATCCCAGCAACAGACCAGCCTTTGGCTGAAACCATGGAGGCACGGGTCGGCCCTCAGAAGAATCGGGTAGAGCCCGGTGAGCTACTAATCCAAGTTCCTTTACACGAAAACCTTCCCGAGCTAACCGTGCAGGCCGGCTCCGGCCTCAATGATCGCGAAAGGGATCGCCTCGTCAACTTCTTGCGGAATAACATGGATGTCTTCGCATGGTCGCCTGCGGATATGCCGGGGATAGATCCAGAGATCATGGTCCACCGGCTCCAAGTAAAGCCAACCTGCAAGCCTGTGCGACAAAAGAAGCGAGATGCCGCTCCTGAACGACAGCGAACAGCAACCGAGGAGGTTGATAAACTTCTCAAGGCTGGCTTCATTCGGGAGATATCCTACCCAGAGTGGCTCGCCAATGTGGTCCTCGTCAAAAAAGCTAGTGGGAAATGGCGCATGTGCGTGGACTACACCGACTCGAATAAGGCCTGCCCAAAGGACAGCTTTCCACTCCCCAGCATCGACCAGCTCGTGGACTCCACCTCGGGACATGAGCTGTTGGCATTTATGGACGCCTTCTCCGGATACAACCTGTTACGGGGGAACCTAGCCACCATTCCCCACGTGACCGGCACGCGCGCCCAGGAAGACTACGGCAGCCCCTTGATCCAGCAATCCGACCTCGAGTCGGACATCTTCGGCTCCGCAGCCCGACCCCGAGTCGGCTGCCCCTTGATCCAGCAATCCGACCCCGAGTCGGACATCTTCGGCTCCGCAGCCCGACCCCGAGTCGGCTGCCCCTTGATCCAGCAATCCGACCCCGAGTCGGACATCTTCGTCTCCGCAGCCCGACCCCGAGTCGGTCATCTCTCGACAACGACAGGCTATTCCCCAGAGGCACGCCGCGGCCCTCTGCTCCACTACACCCAGCAACGGTCGTATCCGGCGCTGCTCCACGATCCCCTGTAACAGCCGTACAAAGCGGAGCTCCACTACGCCCTGTCATGGCCGTACCCAGCGCTGCCCCACGACGCCCTGTAACGGCCATGTCAGTGGCAGCTCCATCGTGCTACACGATGACCAACCCCCCAAAAGGATCCCCCAGCCTGGTATATATGCGGCTGGGGGGAGAAGGGGGAGGGTAAGCAAGAACTTCCAGAGCATTTTCTTACTTGCTACTATTATCTCTCCTTCTCCTCCAATCTCCTCTGACTTGATCGTCGGAGGGCCCCCACTACCCCAGTGGTGGTGCGAGGCTTGCTTGCAGGTTTTCCGGTGGAAGGTGGAGCGCAATCAACACCAACCAAGGCAACTCAAACGGAACCCCGTTCACACCGCTGTGTCAATCGTTCTCGGTTTGGACCACCAGCAACAGTTGGCGCTAGAAGGAGGGCCCGAATCTCAGAGCGATCGTAATGGCACGGCGAGGTGGTCGTGGAGCTTCCAATGCCTCCGGTCGCGGGGCCTCTCGCGCCTCCGGCCGGGAGGCCGCTGCGTCTCCAACACATTCTCAGCAACACTCCACCGTTCCACCCCCCATTCAGATGGTCGAAGCCGCTCAGTTCGACCAGTTAGCCCAGCAGGTTCGCACCCTCGCGGAGGCAGTGCAGAACCTGCAGGGTGTGATGTCTCGGGCGCCGCAGCGGGCCCAGGAGCCGCTGCTCCCTGAGCGCTCACCTGTCCTCCTCAACCCGCACTCCTTCCTCTCCCATGGGGAGGAGCGCCGGCGCGAGGAAGATTCTCGAGCACGGTCCATTCTGCCGGGACCTTCCCATCGGAGCTGCGCGGGGTACGAGAGGCGGGCCCGGGCGCGTTCCCAGACCCCCAGTCCTCAAGGAACCCGCGCTCCAGTCGGTCCCCCTCTCGGTGCTCCTTGTCTCCCACCCATCGGTCGCGCTTCCTGGACCGGCGGGTGGACGATCTCCACCGACAACTCCAGGTTCTGAAGGGCCACTCCAAAGATCCCTTCGCCGACTTGGAGATCTCCTCCCAGCCGGTGCTTGCCTCGAGGATCCTGCGGACCCCGAATCCGCCGGGGTTTAAAATGCCGGCGATCGAGCCCTATGACGGGGCGGCGGACCCGCGGGATCACGTCGAGAGTTTCAGGACCCTTATGTTCCTCCACGGAGCATCAGATCCTCTCCTCTGCAAGGCCTTCCCGGCGATCCTCCGTGGCCCGGCAAGGGCGTGGTTCGCCGGCTTGGAGGCTAACTCAATCCAGTCCTTCGACCAGTTTACTCGCCTCTTCATCATCCATTTCGCCGTCAGTAGCCGGCGGCGACTGGTCTCCGACTCCCTCTTTGATGTCCGGCAAAACGAGGGAGAAAGCTTGCGGGATTATCTTACCCGCTTCAACAAGGCTACGCTGGAAGTCTGGAACCTGAGCCAGGAAGTGGCTCTTTCAGCCCTGAAGCGTGGCTTCCGAAAGGGCAGACTCACCTTCTCCCTGGACAAACGCCTGCCGCGGAGCTTCCCGGAGCTGTTGTCCCGGGCGAACCAGTATGCGGACGCCGAGGAGGCGGCCGCCCACCGGAGCAAGGAGGCCGCCGAGATCCCTCCAAAGCTCGAGAAGAAAAGGCGAAAAGAGGCACGCCAGAGGAGGAGCCCGATGCCTCAACGTCGGCGCAGAAGCCTGTCGTCGGCGAGGAACCACGGCGCCCTACGCCCTCGTTCTCCGCCCCGACGTTTCAACCGGTACACTCCTCTCCTGACTCCCCGGGCACAGATCCTCATGGAAATCAAGGGGCGGGAGGACCTCCCGGTCCCGAGACAGATGAAGAAGATTCCTGGGAGGAGGCCCTCTCGGGCGTACTGTGAGTACCACCGGGACCACGGCCACGACACCGAAGACTGCTTCCAGCTTCGGGACGAGATCGAGGCTCTCATCCGCCGAGGGCGTCTCGGTCGATATGTGAACGACCGACGTCCCCCCGCAGACCCGCGTCCGGCCGACCCGGCCCCTCAGGAGCCTCGGGAGCAGAATCGACCCGTCGCGGGCGTGATCCACACTATCACTGGGGGCTGCTCACGGCCCGAGAGGAACGCAGGGGGCTCGACTGAAGCGTCAGGGGCAGCCGTCGCAAAGAGGCAGAGGGTCGGTAATGTAATCACTTTTTGTGATGAAGATGTAAAGGGGGTTCAGACCCCCCACGATGACGCCATGGTGATCTCCCTCACTATGGCAAACTATGATGTAAGGCGTGTTCTTGTGGATAGTGGAAGCTCAGCTGATATTTTGTTTTACGAGGCCTTCCAAAAGATGAGCTTGTCCAGACAATTGTTGCACAAAACATCCACCCCCCTCATAGGATTCACTGGTGACGCTATCTCGGCCGAAGGTGTCGTTGAGCTGCCTGTGACTGCGGGCGTTGCACCCGCAGAAGCCACGGTGCGGCTCGGGTTCTTGGTCGTCCGTGTTCCCTCGGCCTACAACGCTATCCTCGGACGACCCGGACTGAACGCCCTTCGCGCGGTGGTCTCTACGTACCACTTGCTCATGCGGTTCCCCACGGCGGCCAGGATCGGAGAGGTCCGAGGTGACCAACCGACCGCAAGGCAATGTTTCCTAGCAACTCTCAAAGGGAAGAAGCCCGTAGAAGCCTTAAGCGTCGAGTCCCTCGACGCCAGAGACGAGGTGGCCTTGCGGCACGGGGAGCCGGCCGAGGGTGTGATCGAAGTTCCCCTCGAGGAAGGTCGCCCGGACAGGACGATCCGGGTCGGCGCCAATCTCGACCTGGGAGCTCGGGCCCGGTTGGTGGAATTCCTCCGAGCCAATGTCGATGTGTTTGCCTGGTCGGCGGCCGATGTACCTGGGATCGACCCGGAGGTCATTTCTCACGCCCTCAACGTCGACCCGACCCACCGACCGGTAAAACAGAAGAAGAGACACTGTGCCCCGGATCGGATCCGAGTGGTCGACCAGGAGGTAGACAAACTCTTGGAGGCAGGATTCATAAGGGAGGTCAGCTACCCCGAATGGCTGGCAAATGTCGTACTTGTCCGGAAGGCGAGCGGAAAGTGGAGGATGTGCGTCGACTACACCGACCTGAACAAAGCATGCCCCAAGGATAGCTTTCCGCTTCCGCGGATAGACCAACTGGTCGACGCGACTTCCGGATATCGGCTGCTGTCTTTCATGAACGCCTTCTCCGGCTACAACCAGATAATGATGGCTCCACAGGACGAGGAGAAAACTGCCTTTATAACAGACCGGGGGCTGTACTGTTACAAGGTAATGCCCTTCGGTCTGAAGAATGCTGGCGCCACTTACCAGCGCCTCGTCAACAAAATCTTCAAAGAGCAAATCGGCCGGAACATGGAGGTGTACGTGGACGATATGCTGGTGAAGAGCCGCCATGCAGACCAGCACATCGCGGATCTGGAGGAGACTTTCGCCACCTTGCGGAAGTTTCACATGAAGCTGAACCCAGCGAAGTGCGCCTTTGGCGCTTCGGCCGGGAGGTTCCTCGGTTTCATTGTCAACCAGCGGGGGATCGAAGCCAACCCGGACAAAATCAAGGCCATCCAAAATATGTCCCCTCCGACCAAAGTGAAGGAGGTTCAGGAGCTCGCTGGGAGGGTCGCCGCGCTCGGACGATTTGTGGCAAAATCGGCCGAACGCTGCCAACCTTTCTTCAAGGTGTTGAAACGCCCGAAAGACTTCCTCTGGACGGCCGAATGTCAAGCAGCATTCGACCAGCTCAAGGAATACTTGGCGTCTCCTCCTCTGCTGTCCAAGCCGCAAGAAGGGGAGATGCTCTACCTCTATCTGGCGGTCTCCCCAACCGCAGTCAGTGCGGTACTGGTTCGGGAAGAGGCAAAGCTCCAGAAGCCTGTGTACTACATCAGCCGGGTCCTACGGGATGCCGAGATGCGGTATACGAAGGCTGAAAAGATCGCCTTCGCGCTGCTGACCGCGACCAGGAGGCTTCGCCCCTATTTCCAGGCCCATTCTGTCACCCTCTTGACCGATCAACCGCTGCGGCAGATCCTCAGCAATCCAGAGAATGCGGGACGGCTGGTGAAGTGGGCAGTAGAACTTGGTGAGTTCGACATCCGCTATCAGCCCCGACCCGCCATCAAGGCCCAGGCGCTCGTGGATTTCCTCGCTGAGTGCACGGTGCAGGAGGCGGAACCTAGGTCGCCGGAAACACCCAGCCTCGACCTCCCGATTTGGACGCTTCACATCGATGGGTCGTCGAACCCCGAAGGTGGAGGGGCCGGGCTGGTCCTTACCAGTCCAGATGGAGTGATAGCCGAGTATGCCTTGAGGTTCGGATTTCCAGTGACCAACAACGAGGCGGAGTACGAGGCCCTAGTCACGGGACTCAAACTCACCAAGGAGCTCGGCATCCGGCGCCTGAAGGTCCTCACCGACTCCCAGCTGGTGGTCGGGCAGGTCCGTGGGGAGTTCGAAGCCCGGAACCCGACCATGCAGAATTACGTCCGGAAGGTGCAAGCACTCATTCCCGACCTCGGCAGTGTCGGCATCCAGCAGGTCCCAAGAAGTGAAAATGCCAGGGCCGACAGGTTGTCCCGCTTAGTGAGCGCAGACGCGCACAACTTGTCGAGGGCGATCTACCTGGAGACCCTGGATGCCCCGAGCATCGGCGAGGCTGGAGCGGTGATGGCGATTGATCCGGAGCCGTCTTGGATGGACCCGCTTGTCGCCTACCTCGCCGAAGGGATCCTCCCTGAAGACGAAGATCAAGCTCGGCGACTTGTTATGAAGTCCGCCCACTACGTACTCTATGAAGGGAGGCTGTATCGGACCTCGTTCACCGCCCCCCTCTTAAAGTGCCTCCGCCCCTCGGAAGCGGCCTACGTCCTCGGCGAAGTCCACGAAGGCGTTTGCGGATCACACTTGGGGGCTAGGTCCTTGGCGCACAAGATCATGAGGCAAGGCTATTATTGGCCTACCTTGTTGGAGGACTCAAAGGATCATGTACGGAAATGCGACGCCTGCCAGCGCCACGCCAACGTCCAGAGAGTCCCTTCTGTCCCCTTGGCACCAATCACTGCACCCTGGCCCTTCGCCCAGTGGGGAATGGATATCCTCGGACCATTCTCCGTCGCTTCAGCTCAGCGGAAATTTTTGATTGTTGCAATCGACTACTTCACCAAGTGGGTGGAGGCAGAGCCGCTGGCCACTATCACGGAGGCGCAAGTCCGGAAGTTCGTGAAGAAGAACATCATTGTCCGATTTGGGGTACCTCGGGTCCTCATCTCGGATAATGGCCGACAGTTCGACAACAAGCATTTCCGTGACTTCTGCGAGGAGTTCGGGATCGAGCATCGGTTCACATCTGTGTCGCATCCCCAAACCAACGGTGAGGCCGAGGTCACAAATCGGACAATCCTCCAAGGAATCAAAGCGCGAATCGGTCGGACGGGGCAAGCTTGGGTCGAAGAACTCGAGAATGTCCTTTGGGCGTATCGGACCACGCATCGGACCCCTACCGGGGAGACGCCTTTCAGCCTAACCTATGGCACGGAAGCCGTTGTCCCCGTGGAGCTCGGACTCCCCTCACCTCGGGTGGCCGCGCACCGACCCGAGGCCAATTCGGAGCAACTCCGAGGGAACCTGGATTTCTTGGAAGAAGCGAGGGAAATGGCGCAGGTTCGGATGGCGATGTATCAGCGGAGGGTGGCCCGATATTACAACTCTAAGGTCCGACCGAAGCTTTTCAGAATCGAAGATCTGGTGCTAAGGCGAGCTAAAGCATCTCAACCTGCGGAAGGTGGGAAGCTAGCGCCAAATTGGGAAGGCCCGTATAGGGTTCGCTGGGTAAACCGACCTGGCTCCTACCAGTTGGAGGCCCTAGATGGTCGAGAAATTCCAAGGAGCTGGAATTCCGCTAACCTGCGGATGTATTACCAGTAGAACGACAATGCCAGAAAGACAGTTCAAAAATGTATAACACTTTTCATTTCAATAATTTCTGGTTACAATGGCGTGCTCGTGTGATTACAAGAAATTCCCAGAGGGGAATTAGGGTGTAAAGAAAGTAAAGAAGAGGTGGAGACTCCGAGGAGCTGAAGATCTGGGATCCCGAAACCTCCATCCGAAGCGACTGCAATCCCGCCGGAAGTGGGTGCTTCCAACCGGAGGCGCCATCGGCGTCTCACGAAGAAGACGAAGAGCCGGCGCGGATGAAGAAGAAGTGGACGAAGGAGAAGTCCACACTGCTCCTACCCAGAGGCGCCATCCACGCCTCACGAAAAAGACGAGGAGCCGCCGCAGACGAAGCTCCCGCTGCCTCCAGGGGAACGCCACCTCCAAGGGATATTCCGGTCCTCCCCAGTGTTAGGGGAGAGAAGGAATACAAGGGAGAAGAGCATATGGAGGCGCGGTCCCGGATCAAGCGCCTGGTGCGGAGCTCAATCGGGAGGCCGAACTTCAAGGAGGGGAGATGTGATCCCGGATGAAACGCCTAGAGCGGAGTTCCGCCGGGGAGAACCTCCTTGTTGATCCCAGATGAAACGGCTAGTTGGCGGAAGTCGCGAAGGGCGCGCCTCCCGTTCCTTCGATAGGGGTCTCTCAACTATGCGCCGGAGAGGAGGCCCACGATCCATGGCAACCTGAACAGCTCCGGCTTGGCAGGCTCCATCGCACCTGCACCTATATTTATAGCCAAACTGCGGCCCCCCGGTCGTTCCGCTGCGGGTAGCTCCAATAAATGCGGGCGCATTGAATCCGGAGCCGATCCGGCTCTCGAGGCGTATCTTCCCGCGATTTTCTAAGCGTTATTCTCCTTAATCACATTCTTTGTGCAGGACACTCCGGGTGGCCTGTACCCCTAGGTCCACATATCTCCGCTCGCGCCCAGGCCGCATCCGCCTCGAAGAACGCGCGTATCGCGGCCGCTTAACTGACACTCCTCGCAAGCAGCAACTGGCGATCCGATTTCCCAGGTAACCCCTCAATTAGCATTTAATGCCCATCTGGTGTTCCCCAGGCGACGCTTGGAGAGGAGGAGAAACACGATCGCAGCTGGCCACGGAGAAATCCCGTCGGGCGGCAAGCGACGGGCGCACGACCAGCGAGCGGAATTTCCCGAGGCTCGGCCCTCGGATGCCAGGCTAACCCGATGATCATCCCGGGAGCAGACTAGCCTGAAGCCCCGACCGGTCGCCTCGGCTAGCGCCGGCCTTGGCCGACCAACGAGCGGAATTTCCCGAGGCTCGGCCCTCGGATGCCAGGCTAACCCGATGATCATCCCGGGAGCAGACTAGCCTGAAGCCCCGACCGGTCGCCTCGGCTTGCGCCAGCCTTGGCCGACCAACGAGCGGAATTTTCTGAGGCCTGACAACCCTCAGATGCCAGGCTAACCCGATGATCATCCCGGGAGCAGACTAGCCTGAAGCCCCGACCGGTCGCCTCGGCTTGCGCCAGCCTTGGCCGACCAACGAGCGGAATTTTCTGAGGCCTGACAACCCTCAGATGCCAGGCTAACCCGATGATCATCCCGGGAGCAGACTAGCCTGAAGCCCCGACCGATCGCCTCGGCTTGCGCCAGCCTTGGCCGACCAACGAGCGGAATTTTCCGAGGCTCGGCCCTCGGATGCCAGGCTAACCCGATGATCATCCCGGGAGCAGACTAGCCTGAAGCCCCGACCGGTCGCCTCGGCTTGCGCCAGCCTTGGTCGACCAACGAGCGGAATTTTCCGAGGCTCGGCCCTCGGATGCCAGGCTAACCCGATGGTCATCCCGGGAGCAGACTAGCCTGAAGCCCCGACCGGTCGCCTCGGCTTGCGCCGGCCTTGGCCGACCAACGAGCGGAATCTCCCGAGGCTCGGCCCTCGGATGCCAGGCTAACCCGATGATCATCCCGGGAGCAGACTAGCCTGAAGCCCCGACCGGTCGTCTCGGCTTGCGCCAGCCTTGGCCGACCAACGAGCGGAATTTTCTGAGGCCTAACCCTCGGATGCCTGGCTTAGCGCCGGAAGAAGTTCCTGAGGCCTAACCCTCGGATGCCTGGCTTAGCGCCGGAAGAAGTTCCTGAGGCCTAACCCTCGGATGCCTGGTTTAGCGCCGGAAGAAGTTCCTGAGGCCTAACCCTCGGATGCCTGGCTTAGCGCCGGAAGAAGTTCCTGAGGCCAAACCCTCGGATGCCTGGCTTAGCGCCGGAAGAAGTTCCTGAGGCCTAACCCTCGGATGCCTGGCTTAGCGCCGGAAGAAGTTCCTGAGGCCTAACCCTCGGATGCCTGGCTTAGCGCCGGAAGAAGTTCCTGAGGCCTAACCCTCGGATGCCTGGCTTAGCGCTGGAAGAAGTTCCTGAGGCCAAACCCTCGGATGCCTGGCTTAGCGCCGGAAGAAGTTCCTGAGGCCTAACCCTCGGATGCCTGGCTTAGCGCCGGAAGAAGTTCCTGAGGCCTAACGCTCGGATGCCTGGCTTAGCGCCGGAAGAAGTTCCTGAGGCCTAACCCTCGGATGCCTGGCTTAGCGCCCGAAGAAGTTCCTGAGGCCTAACCCTCGGATGCCTGGCTTAGCGCCGGAAGAAGTTTCTGAGGCCAAACCCTCGGATGCCTGGCTTAGCGCCGGAAGAAGTTCCTGAGGCCTAACCCTCGGATGCCTGGCTTAGCGCCGGAAGAATTCCCTGAGGCCTAACCCTCAGATACCTGGCCTAGCGCCAGAAGAATTTCAAGAGTCGGGAGTCAGCGAGACGCTACCAAGAGTTAAAAAGAAGAAGGACGAAAGTGAAATGAAGAAACTCTATTTGCATTAACTTTCATTGTTTCAGGGCCGAGACCCATACAACTTGGCAAAACGCCAACACACAAAGAAAAGAACGAAAATACAGAAGGTCAGCTTGGAGGAACCCCCGGGTCGGGAACGCCGGCCACGTCCGCAGGGGGTAGGGAGACGGTTGGAGAAGCAGCAGGCAATGGCGCCGGAGGGGAGTCGAGAAGGGAGATCCCACTCAGGTCAATTTTGGGGTACTTAGCCGACACCCTTGCCAGGCCTTCCTCGAAGCCTAAGACAAAGGAGTCGGACCCCGCGTCCGACATGTCACGGACGAACTCGTCAGACTGACGATAGGCCTGTACCGCCTCCGACATATCACGGGTGAACTCGGCGGACTGACGATAAGCCTGTACCGCCTGACGCCCGATCTCCGCACTCTTCTCAGCCAGCGCCGCCTCTGCCCGCTCCATAATCTGAGCCTTCACCTCCAAGACCTTCACCACAATCCGGTCGTCCGCCTCGGAGGAGACCCTCAGCAGATCAGCCTGAGCCTCCTTGTGCTTCGCCTCGGCAGCAATGCGAGCAGCCTCAGCCTCCTCCAGGCGCGAATGAAGCTCCTGGTCGCTCGCGCGGGACTTCTCCAAGGCCGACTCCAATTCGCCCAGCTTGGCTTCAAGAGACCGGGTTCGGTTGCGGGCGTTGTCGGCTGACCGCTGGGCCTTCTCCCACCTCTCCCGGTAGTCGGCAGCCTTCCGGGACTGCTTCTCGGCCCGCTCCTCCGCCTTCTTGATCTCGCCCTCAAGACCCGAGGCAACCTTGAGTTGCTCCTGAGCCTCCAACAGTTGCTTCTCGAGGGTGACGAAGCCGAGTGCCCGCTCTTCGGCCACCCGGAGCCTCATCTCGAGGTCCCTGGTCGTCCTCCCCGCCGCAGCCTGACCTCCCTCCTCTACTGCCTTCAGTTGGCTCTCGGCCCTCGCCAGAAGCCTCGCCTGTTCCTCGTAGCACTCCTCCAGGCGGATCATGTACTGGGCGAGCTAAGAGATAGGAAAAACGAGGGCGTCAGGCGGGGATCAACAGAGCCTATAAATAATGAAAGCGACCGAAAGAACACTCACCGACATGAGACAGACGCAGCTGGCAGCCCCAACGTCAGGGACCCTCATCTCCCGGACCTGCCTGCGGTCCTTCTCCAGCAGTACCGTCTCGATGAGGTTTCGGGCGCCGGCGAAAGTGAAGGCCGACCCCGACTTCTCCCCGGAGTCGGACGGTGGTTCTGCAGCCTTACCCTTACCCATCACTTGGGGAAGAGTCATGCTGACCATGCTCGGGGCGGGGACCGCCCCTGGAATTGACAGGGTCCCGCTCGGCCGGGGCCTCGGCGCGTCCCTCCTCGTATCATCCGGAGCCGACCGAGTCAAAGGCTGGGCTGGGGACCGATCACGTCCGACCCGTCCATCTCGGCCGCGCCCGGGTGATGCCTCCGGAGAAACGGTAGTCTCGGCATCGGAGGGCTGATACAGCGTCAACTCCCGGTCCGCGCCCGCGGCGTCCCCCTGATCGGTGGGTCCGGACCCGTCTGTCGGCGTCGGAGTCGCCTGCCGGCGGGACTTCTTCGCCGGTGGGGCCCCGCTCGGAGGAGCTCGTTTCTTTCTCCGGACTGCTTCCAGTAGGGATGTCCTACCAACAGCCGTTGCCTTGTCCGACCGCATGACGTCGTCGATCTCTGCAAAAAGGACGAGGTGGTCGGAGGTTGAGAAACTGAAGGAAAGAATGAGACGAAAGAGGAGAAAAGAGCTAAAAAAGAAATGGTGGCGGGCTCACGGTTAGTGGGGACCGAGCTCAGACCAACGTTCACCAAGGTATCCTCGGAAATAAGGCAAGCCACCGAGGGGAGCCGGCCCTCGGCAACCAACCCCTTCAAGACGGCGACGCCATCGGATTCCTCCCTCGACAACCTCGATAGGCCAATCGGAGACTTCATCGGCGTCTCCCAGGTTGCCCTGATTCTCCAAGAGGGATCTACGTCAATGAAAAAGAAACGCTCCTTCCAGCCGTGAATGGAGGAAGGAGCCTCCTTGACGAGGCCGCACCCTCGCCGCGCCGCAAAGCACCACCACCCTTTGTCCTGGGGGTGGCCGCTCAGGCCGTAGCATTCCCAAAAGACATTCAGGGTGGCGGGAACCTCGTGCATGCGGCAGAGAACCTGGAAGGCCGTCAGGGCGCGCCATGAGTTCGGCACCAGTTGCGTCGGCGCCACTCTTAAACCCCGAAGCACCTGCACAACTAAGTCCGAGGGGGAAAAGCGAAACCCAGCTTGAAGAATGCCCTCATTGATGGCGACCTTCCCTGGAGGAGGATGGGACATCCTCTCCTCAGGCCCCGGGAGCGTAACATTGCAGGCCTCGGGAAGGTGGTATCGAGCCACGAACCTATCTAGGTCTTCAGCGACCAGCTCCGACTTAATGCGGTCTGCTCTCACTTCGCCCATCCCTAATGGCCAGTGAATCTACGGTCAGGACGGGGTCAAGAAGGAGGAAAGGACCGGAACGACTGGAGTACCCTAATACAAAAGGAGAAAGTATGGAGAGCCTTAAATTGAAGAATGGGGCAACTCACTGGAAGAGAAGGAAGAACGGCTCCGAGAGCGTCAAAGGAGGAGCAAGCGAACAGTCCGACGGCAATGACGGCAGCGCAAAGGAGAAACTCAAAGATGTCTGTAAAGAGAAAGGCGGACGGAGGAGGGCCCCCGGTTAAATAGGCGGAAAGGTGGGTGACGCCTCGGTGACGCCAGAGGACGCCTGGCTGCCGAAGGGTCGCTCGCGCCCCAAAGGCGAATCGACGCCATTAAGGAAGGATGTCCGCCGAAATCCTCAGACTGCCAGGTCAGCAACAACCGCCATACGCCATAAAGAAGGCGGGGAGCGCGCCTCTCCGAGGGATGGCGGCAATCTCGAAGCATCACTCCCTTCACCCGTTCCCCTTCTGGTTCCAGGCTCGGAAGTGGGGGGCTACTGTTACGGGGGAACTTAGCCACCATGCCCCACGTGACCGGCACGCGCGCCCAGGAAGACTACGGCAGCCCCTTGATCCAGCAATCCGACCCCGAGTCGGACATCTTCGGCTCCGCAGCCCGACCCCGAGTCGGCTGCCCCTTGATCCAGCAATCCGACCCCGAGTCGGACATCTTCGGCTCCGCAGCCCGACCCCGAGTCGGCTGCCCCTTGATCCAGCAATCCGACCCCGAGTCGGACATCTTCGTCTCCGCAGCCCGACCCCGAGTCGGTCATCTCTCGACAACGACAGGCTATTCCCCAGAGGCACGCCGCGGCCCTCTGCTCCACTACACCCAGCAACGGTCGTATCCGGCGCTGCTCCACGATCCCCTGTAACAGCCGTACAAAGCGGAGCTCCACTACGCCCTGTCATGGCCGTACCCAGCGCTGCCCCACGACGCCCTGTAACGGCCATGTCAGTGGCAGCTCCATCGTGCTACACGATGACCAACCCCCCAAAAGGATCCCCCAGCCTGGTATATATGCGGCTGGGGGGAGAAGGGGGAGGGTAAGCAAGAACTTCCAGAGCATTCTCTTACTTGCTACTATTATCTCTCCTTCTCCTCCAATCTCCTCTGACTTGATCGTCGGAGGGCCCCCACTACCCCAGTGGTGGTGCGAGGCTTGCTTGCAGGTTTTCCGGTGGAAGGTGGAGCGCAATCAACACCAACCAAGGCAACTCAAACGGAACCCCGTTCACACCGCTGTGTCAATCGTTCTCGGTTTGGACCACCAGCAACACAACCAGATCCATATGGCACCAGAAGATGAAGAAAAGACGGCCTTCATCACCGACGGGGGTACCTACTACTACAAAGTAATGCCATTCGGCTTAAAGAATACCGGAGCAACTTATCAAAGGCTGGTCAGCCGGATCTTCAAAGACCAAATAGGCCGAAACATAGAGGTCTATGTTGATGACATGCTGGTGAAAAGCAAGGTGGCGCAAGACCATGTGACCGACCTTGATGAAGCATTCTCCACACTCCGAAGGTACCAAATGAAGCTCAACCCAGCCAAATGTGCGTTCGGAGTCACCTCGGGCAAATTCCTTGGCTTCATCATTACGCAGCGGGGAATCAAGGCCAATTCTGAAAAGATCCGAGCGCTCCAAGAGATGACGCCTCCAAGGACAATCAAGGAGGTGCAGCGGCTTACGGGCCGAGTCGCAGCTCTCGGAAGATTCATCTCCCGATCGGCCGAGCGCTGCCTTCCATTTTTTGCGACTCTTAAGAAGCCAAAAAACTTCCTATGGTCCCCTGAGTGCCAGCAATCTTTCGAAGAGCTCAAGCACCTTCTTGCTTCCCCTCCCCTGCTCACAAAGCCTCGGCAGGGTGAACCCCTCTACCTGTACTTAGCTGTTTCCTCTGTAGCAGTGAGCTCGGTCCTGGTTCGGGAGGAGGGCAAGCTCCAAAAGTCAGTATATTACACTAGCCGGGTCTTGAGGGATGCTGAGACCCGATACTCCAAGCTGGAGAAGACTGTCTATGCCTTGGTTGTCTCAGCTCGGAGGCTCCGACCCTATTTCCAAGCCCACACGATGGCCGTGCTGACCGACCAGCCAGTAAAGCAGATCCTGCAAAGATCAAACCGCGCAGGCCGGATTACCAAGTGGGCCGTCGAGCTCGGAGAATTTGACCTCGAATACCGACCCAGACCAGCGATCAAGGCGCAGGCACTTGCCGACTTTATAGTCGAATGCACTGTACCGGACGAGGCCAAGCCCGAACCTGAGCCTGCGCCAACAGAGCAGACCCCGAGCTTGGCGTGGGCTCTGCACGTCGATGGCTCTTCAAACTCGGGGGGTAGCGGAGCAGGCCTCATCCTCACGAGCCCGAATGGGGTGGTTGCCGATCAAGCTCTACGCCTCGAGTTTTCTGCTTCCAACAACATGGCGGAATATGAAGCGCTCGTCGCCGGGCTCAAGCTAGCCAGAGAGCTAGGAGTGAAGGACCTGAGGGCCTTCAGCGATTCTCAGCTCGTCGTCAACCAAATCCTGGGTGACTTCGAAGCTAGAGACCCCACAATGCAGGAGTATCTTCGGAAGGTACGGGACCTCACCTCGACCATGAATTCTTTTCATATCCAACATGTCGCCAGGTCAGAGAACCTCAGAGCTGACCAGCTGTCAAAGCTGGCATCCTCTCGTATGAGCGGGCTTCCCAAAACGGCGGTACTGGAATATCTCCAAAAATCTAGCACGGAGGAGCTCGAGCAGGCCCTTTGCATTGAGTTCGAGCCAATCTGGATGGACGAGCTCATCAGCTATCTGCAAGATGAAGTCCTCCCCAGTGATGAACATGAGGCTCGCCGAGTGAAGCGTTCCGCCGCCTGGTACATACTGCACGAGGAAAAGCTTTATCGAAGATCTTTCACCTCTCCCCTCCTCAGATGTCTCCGCCCGACAGAGGCTGATTATGCAATGCGTGAAGTCCACGAAGGAATTTGTGGAACTCATCTGGGGGGACGAGCAATGGCCCACAAGATTTTGCGCCAAGGATACTACTGGCCGACACTCCAGAAAGATGCCTTGGACTTCGTCCGAAGGTGCGACCGATGCCAGAGGAACGCCAATGTTCAACGTCGACCCTCGGCTCCGTTAACCTCCATCAGCTCCCCTTGGCCTTTTGCCCAGTGGGGGATCGACATCTTGGGACCATTCCCTCTGGCGACCGGGCAAAGAAAATTCCTAGTCGTCTCCATCGACTATTTTACCAAGTGGGTGGAAGCCGAGCCGCTCGCCCGGATCACCGAGCAGAAGATGCGGAATTTTGTCTGGAAGTCGATAATCTGCAGATTCGGACTCCTCCGCATCCTCATATCAGACAATGGCCGCCATTTCGACAACCTCCGCTTTAGAAAATTCTGCTCCGAGCTTGGCATCGACCACCGCTTCACCTCGGTCGCGCACCCTCAGACAAACGGAGAAACCGAGGTAACGAATCGTACTATTTTGCAGGGGCTCAAAGCCAGGCTCGACAAATCCAAAGGACAGTGGGTCGAAGACCTATACAATGTCCTGTGGGCTTACTGGACCACATTCCGTATCCCCACCGGCGAGACTCCCTTCAATTTAACATATGGAACGGAAGCTGTCATCCCGTTGGAAATCGGGCTCCCTTCTCCGAGGGTAGAACACTATGATGCCAGCTCCAACTCCTCACAGCTCAGAAACAACCTGGACCTAATCGAGGAGACAAGGGAGGCCGCCCGAGTTCGCATTGCAAGGTACCAGCAAAAGACAGCGCAGTACTATAACGCCAGAGTCAAGATTAAATCCTTCAAAGCAGGGGACCTCGTCCTTAGAAGAGCCGAGGCCTCCCGACCGACCGAGCAAGGAAAACTGACTCCAAATTGGGAGGGACCTTACCGAGTCACATACGTCCGGCGGCCCGGAACTTACAAGCTGGAGTCTCTCGATGGGACACCCATTCCACGAAGCTGGAGTTCTGAAAATCTCCGCGTGTACTACCAGTAGAACCTCGAGGGGTTTCCATTTTTTAATCATAAATCTCATTTTACAACAGCTTATGTGCCTTGTTCAAATTCGCCAATTCTCCTAATGATTGTCTCATGGTACCAGCTCGTCATTCAGCATAGAGCGGAGTAGAGCGCCTTGACGAAACCTTGGAGCGTCAAACATCGAGCTCGGCTCGATCTCCATCAAACATCGAGCTCGGCTCTCCATCAAACATCGAGCTCGGCTCGATCTCCGCCAAATACCTCGACCACGGTCGAGATGCCCCGATACTTCGGGATGATGGAGCACCTACGCGGTCTCCCCAAAGATGTTCGTGAGTTTGTGAGTTCGTGAGCTCGAGGTGCAGTCTCCATCAAACATCGAGCTCGGCTCGATCTCCGCCAAATACCTCGACCACGGTCGAGATGCCCCGATACTTCGGGATGATGGAGCACCTACACGGTCTCCCCAAAGATGTTCGTGAGCTCGAGGTGCAGTCTCCATCAAACATCGAGCTCGGCTCGATCTCCATCAAACATCGAGCTCGGCTCGATCTCCATCAAACATCGAGCTCGGCTCGATCTTCTGTTCATAATCAGCGAAACGCTCATGATTGGCAACAAACCTCTGATGGCAACTAGTTTCTTCTATTATGCCGGCGTCCACAGAGAACGGGCTCCGGACAGAAGAGCATCCTCAAAATTGCCGAGCAAAGTTTGTAACCTCGGCATAAGATGCTCATGGTACCAGGTACCCTTTCAATTAATGTCTTACATTATTTCATTTACTCCATTCCTGATTAATTAAGTACCTGAATAAAACCCCGACTAGCGCCGAGGTACCTGGCCGGGCCAATCATTGCCTGGCCTCGCCCTGACCTTGTCTGTCTCGCATGCACTACTCGACAGCGAGTTGTAGCCCGGTTTATACCGGCAGCTCGATGAATTCTCATCCCGAGCTTCGGGACATCCGGCTCGATCTTGTCGGAAGAAGTCCGACAATCCGCCTCGGCAGCCTAAGGACCGAGTTTGAAGTCCAAATAAAATGCGAATTTAGCGACCTTTGGTCGTAGGGCTCGGCTGATTTCTGAGCCAAGCCCGAGAAGGCTTGCCGAACCTAAGCATATCCTCTGACATAAGCATCGCGATATCACCGGTCGAAGGTCCGGGCAGCAGAAACTCAGACCTGAGCTCGGACTGGATAAATATGACCGAGCCTAAATGCAGGTCTAACTATGTAGCGAACGAAATTGAGGCTGCGGAGCCCAAGTCCTTGGAACCTAAAGCGGATCCAAGTGAAGAAACTTAGGTCTACCAAAAATCGAAATATAAATTAATTACAAGTCAAGAAAGTGTTCATTTCATTTAAAAGAGCCCGAAGGCCAAGTACAAAGTTTGGGCTCGGCCTTAACAATATGGAGGCCATCCCAATTTACAAAAATAGAGAAAATGGAAAACTTCAAGACTCGGCTCTACTATCCTCGGCGATTTCAGAAACAGCTGGTTCCTCTGTGACCAAGGTTTCTACCTCAGCCTCCGCGACCTCGAGAGCATTCTCGGGAGCCTCGGCCGGGCCCTCCTGGGCAGTCTCGTCAGCTGTCGGAGCTTCCGTCTCTGCCTCTGACTCCTCGACCCCCGCTCCTGGTTGAAGCAGGTTAAGGTCGAAGTCTGGAAGAAGTCGCCGCAGTTGGTTGCGAAAGTCCTTGAAGCCTTGAATTAGCCCGTTTACGCCTTCCTCTTCTAATAGGTCGCGAAACTCTTCCGATTCACGGAAGAGTTTAACAGCGTCCTGGGCCTGCTCCCGAGCCTCCTTCTCCCGAGCCTCGTGATAGGCGGCCTTCCGCTCCAAATTCTTTATTTCTCGTTCGCGAGCAACGAGCAAAGACTGCGCGTCGAGCAAACGGGCCTCGAGCTCTTGAGCCTTGAGGTGAGCTTCCCCCACCTCCTGCTCGCGGATGGCGAGCGTCGACTCGGTCTCGGCCAGACGAGCCTCCACGGCGCGCACTTCAGATCTGACTAGAGTGTGCGTGCCCTTCTCCTCTTCGAGCTCGGTGGTCAGAGCCCGAATTTCATCCTCGGCTGCCTCCACCATTGTCTGAAGCACTTTTTGCTCGGCCTCGGATGCGAGGCACCTTGCCTCGGCCTCCTCCTGCCTGCGTTGATGCCTTCGGGCCCGGTCCCGGTAGTCCTGGACTATGTGCATCAGCGTCTCGGTCTCGTGGAGGTGCTGTAAAAGAAGGAAATAAGAAACAAAATCCAAGCCAATTCGAAACGAACTTACACAAAAACGAAAGCTAACTTACCCGGACGGCAAAGCAGACAGTCGCATCCATGAAGGCACCATAATTCATGGATCGGATCTTGGCCTGGTCGGTCGAGAGTAGCGGGACCCGAAGAACTTCACGCGCCGTCTGGGGATTATCGAGAGCCGAATCACCCTCGAAAACCACCCAGCCAGGAGCGTAGGGCACTTTCTCCTGACGACCCGACGGGCCCGGTAGGCTGGGCCCTGCTGGGCTCGCTGGGCGTGGTTCCGCAGCCTCCTGGCTGCTCCCCGGATCGGGACTAGGGAGTTGGTGTCGGTCAGGTTGCCGATCCGATTGCTGGGGGGTTGGGGCGGGGCACGCAAGCGCGAAGACCGCCGTAGAACTCACCCCTTCTTGATCGGCGCTCGGAACTTCCTGCCGACCAGGAACTTGCGAAATCGGCGCCGGGCACGGGAGCGCCACCGTAGCTCCGGTAGAGCTCACACCTCGACCAGCCTCGGAATGCTCGGCACGAGGAGCACCCTTCTCGGCGGCCACGGTAGCCGAGGTCTTCGCTTTCTTCTTTTTAAACTCAGGCGGGTCTCCCGCAAGCTCGGACGCCCTTTTCCGGAAACGGGCGTACAAGACGTCGCTCTTGGTCACCATTTTCGTAATATCTGCGAAGACGAACAAAAGAAGTTAGCCAAACATTGCAAAAGGGAGGACGAAGGAGAATTCCCTAATTACCACCCTTACCCGGAGAGCGCGCCGAGCTCAAACCAACATTGGTCAAAGCATCCTCGTTCACGAGGCCGTTCAGAAGGATGCCATCCCCGAGGCTGCGGATAGTGTCAAGGATCCCCTGCTCATGCGAGGAAAGCCTGGGGAGTTGGTTAGCGATCTTGAACCGGCTCCGCCTTCACTTAGGGTTGAACCCCCATGGTCGCTCGGAACTCAAGAAAAAGAATTTTTCCTTCCAACCATGAATGGATGACTGGGCGCCGTGAAAGAGTAGCCGACCAGCCCGAAAGGCAATGTAGAGCCACTCTCCGTCTCCCGAGTTAGATTTGAGCGAGAAAAGTCGCCGGAAGACGTTCACGGAAGACGGAATCCCGTACGCCATACACAAGGACAGGAACCCGATAATTGTCCTCCATGCGTTTGGAGCGAGCTGCGCAGGGACAATCTCGTACTCCTCGAGCAACTCGTTCACAAACCCATGCAGGGGAAATCGTAGGCCGGCCCAGAGTGCCTCCGAGTACACTCCGATCCGGCCTACAGGGGGGTTCGTTACCCGGTCCCCCAACCCAGCGGGTTCCAAACGGAACCCCCGCAGTGAAAAAAAAACCATTCCTCGACCATCTCAACCTCTAGCTCGCTCATGGTAGACCCAGACTCACTCGGACCACGACCCATTGGGAACAGAAAAAAGGGAAAGTTCCGAACAAATGAAAGAGGAAACACCTTCGGGAGTTCGCCGGAGGTAATGGCGGAACGGAAGCTTCGGACTGAGAAAAGCTGGAGGAAGGAGACAATAAGAAAGTAGCAGGAGGCCAGGTGAGGATTTATATAAACCCCCCCCCCCCCAACGGCCCAGATCAGCGAGAAAAAACGCTGCTCCCCGTTCAGATCACGACGCGTATTGGCCCGAAAGACGGAGCGCCACATTTAATTCGGGCTGACGCTTCGAACACAGAAGCGCCTCGTCGGATCGTGCGGCCCTATCATGAGCCCACGACGCAAGGACACTTTGGAGAAGGCACCCTAATAATAAGACGTTTCGGGAAAGAAGAGACGCCGCCTATTAAAAGCACCTGGAAGCGCGCGATAATTCGAAATGCGCGATAATTTGAAATTTCCTTAACTCATAATAGCCCGACTAAAACTGCTTTCCGCGCTCAAGCTGGTGGCCAGCTGGAACTCGAAAGTCGGGGGTAGTGTTGGGGGGAAAACCCAAGTCACGCCAGTTCGAAGGCGTTCGACCAAGGAGCACCGACCAGAAAGGCCCTCGACCAGGGAGCGCTGACCAGAGAGACGCTCGGCCAGGGAGCGCCAACCAAAGAGACGCCCGACCTCACAACGCTCAAGCTGGAGGCACCCCGCTGAGCAACTGGCTCGGCTCGGCACCCGTGCCGAGCCCATGCCTTAACCAAATATCCAACTCTCGCCTAATCCTCTAGAGGATCTGACAACCAGATACCCAACTCCACTGTACCCTGTTACTGTCCTCAAGCCATTAAGGCACGTGACCTCCGCAGGCCTTCGGCACGCCCTATCATTAATGCGTGTGACCCCTGCGGGCCTCCGATGCACTCAACCATTAAATGAACACGGCTCAAGATGATCTCCGGATCACTGGACCATCAAAGCGTATGGCTCTACCTGATCACTGGTCCACTCGGCAATCAATGCGCTTGCTATCTACGAACTCCAGGCCCACCACGGCCGGCGGTTCAACAACTCTAACAGGTCCGATCAACCATGACAGTTCGCTGACTCCGGTCTTATTCTCCACAACGCCATTAATGAGCGTGATCATGCCCAATTATCACAAAAAAGACAATTTACCCTGTCACCTCCCAGGTAACATAATATCCTTCTATAAAAGGAAACCTGGGGGGGAAAGAAAAGGGGGACAAAACAAAAACAAACATTTTCCTCTTTTACTCCACTCATACACTAGCCCCCCCTCTGACTTAAGCATTGGAGGGCCGGCGCCGGAGATCCCGGCCACCGGCTTTTTTGCAGGACTCTCCGAGGAGGACGCCACCAGCTGACGCACCGCCAACTACAGTTCCAGCAGCGGAGCTCCTCCCCTCTCAGCCCACGGTCGCCCCCAGGTCCAATTTCCAGCAACATAGATTGTAAGGATTTATTTAGGAAAACTGAATAAAACTTTTCTACACTTTGGAGGAGCAGGTTTTAGTGGGTTTTGATTTCAAAACTAATTTGCAAAAGATTCAAAGGACCTTCAAACTATATATATATATATATATATATATATATATATATATATATATATATATATATATATATATATATATATATATATATATATATATATATATAAAACTTGAATCTATTTTTTTTTCCAATAGGACAAATTAGTTCGCAGAACTAAATGATAACACTATTTAATGGTAAAATTTATAATTAGAATTTATACCGGACCTTTAAAGCAGGCAAATATTATCAATTACTAAGGTATATATAAAAACCCATACTTAGATTGCTGGAAATCATTTTAAAATTATGCAGAAAAGTTTGGTAATAATTAGACATAATAAAAGTAACTGCAAAATTAAGTAACATAAAAGAAAATTAGAGAAATATTTCTAGAATAAGAGGTTACAAGAACACTACCCTAAAAATGAATTTCAACTCATACGGATATATGACAACATAGTCATCAAGGTACAACAAACCCAACTTAAGCTTCTTATAATGAGTACAATAGTTTGGAGGCTTGACCTAAAGATTATTTATTTCAATTGTTTGGATAATGAAGAGTAGAAAAATAAAAAAAAAAATAGCTAAGAGGAAGAAAGGTAAATTTAAATTTAAAATCCACAAATTAGAATATTTATCAAAATTTTGAAAATTTTCTATGCTTACGTTGGTATCTTTTATTTAGGGATAATTTTAATTTTTTATATAAGTTAAATTTTCTATGCAATTATTTAAACGTTGCTTCTAACGTCGATATAAGTTAGTTTCGGCGTGTGAACGCTGAAGCCTCGCGCACGCAGTTTCAAATTCCAACTGCACACGGGCCCCACAAATCAGACCAATAGAGTGGTAACCTGCGTTTATTCCACTATCCCTCCGGATATTCGTATTCTCGAACAATGTGCCGCACCTCTCTAGCAATACATACCGACGGTGTCGATCAAACCAATGTCATTACGTGTCAAACGATCCGCGAATCGGACGCACCGGTCTAAGTTCCTCCGCAGGTGAGCATACCAAGCAGCCAAAGGAGATCAGCACGAGACCGAAGAAGTCTCCTCCCGCATCTCGAATCTTCCCCCAGCCGATAAACGATGACGTCAGCCCTAGGAGCTCCGGCACGTGACCGGCGGCACGCGCGTGGGGTACATCCCGAAGGGCTACAGAAGCACAACACCCCCGTTTCCCTCCAAACCCCACTCCACAGCCGTCCGATCCCAGTCCACGTCACGGATCCGCGTACCCTCCCGGATCTGGACGGCCCAGATAGCGTCCCCGTAGGATCCGAAGCAACTCTCTCCTTTCCTCTCTTCCCCATCCCCAGCTTCTCTCTCCCCTTCTTCGCCCTGTTTTTTCTCCTTGATTTTTCTTGAAAAAAATGCCCCAAATTTTATTTTAGTTTTAATTTTTTTTTTCTTTATAGAGATGAAGGGAGGAGCGACGGTGGAGGACGAGAGGGAGGTGGAGTTGGTGGCGAAGGCCAAGAAAGAGGAGGAGAAAGAAGAAATCAAGGCCATGAATGGCCATGATATTGTCGGTGATGATCATGGTGATGTAGAGGAGGAGCCGGAGGAAATCGTGGAGGTGAAAGATGATGATGAGGATGAGGATGGTGATGATGATGGAGAGGGCGAGGAGGACGATGATGATGAAGAGGATGATGATGATGAGGATGAGGAGGAGGAGGATTCTGATGATGAGGTGGAGGAGATCATGCCGCCTGGGACTGGAGCACAGGTTCAGTCCGTCGATGATGATGGAGAGGAGGAGGAAGAAGAAGAGGAGAACGACGACGACGACGGGGACGACGACGACGACGACGACGACGACGATGGCGAGGATGAAGAGGAGGTATATTTATTTTTTTAAGAAAAAAGTGCAGATAAATTGGTATTTTTGTGTTTATTTGATTTTTTTTATGACCTATCCGTTTTGATTTGTGCATATAGATATGTGATTCTGGTTAGATTGTTTGTTGTGTTATTAAATTTACTGTGTTTTTATGTGAATTTCTATGCGTGAAAGAGAAGTCGTTGAATTAGTTTTTATAGATTTATATGGTCAGATGTGCTGTTCTGGTTACCGAAAGAAGATTAGGATTTATTTTACTCGATTTTTAGTAACTTGATTTTCGATTATGTTCCATTTTAGCGTTTCTTTGATTTTTTTTTTGAATTTCCTTTAGGGTTTTGGTGCCATGATGAGTCGATCTAAATGAGGGAAAGTTGCTATTTTTGTCCCGATTTTTAATAAGTTTTTGTTGGTATAGCTTGAATTTGGATATTATTTTTTTGTCGTATCGATTTAAGCATACTTATTCAATTTTTTTTTTTTTACTTTTAATATATACTTATTTTTCTTTGTATACTTTTAGATCTTGCTGCTATCTTTACGTGTTGCTGAACTTGTTTAGAGATGTAGCCTCTAAACTTAACTATATGATTGTGTTGTGCATATTCCTTCTAACTTTTGTCTGTCTTTTCCCCGCTAATACTCTTCGATTCCTTTTTTTTTCCTCCTCTTTCTTTTCTTTTCTTTTCTTTTCTTCTTTTTTCTAAGCTCCATGATGTATCTCCTCTTTTCTGGTGATTTGGTATGATTTTATCCTACTTATTCTCTTTTCCTTTGTTTTTCATTTTGTTTCTTGTGTATGTCTTAGTTTCCATTTGTGGTATGGTTCATGTAATTGCTAGATCTTCCTCTGCCTAAAAACCCTATGGAGAACTGATCCTATGGTTTATGTTATTACTGGCATAATATCTTGTTTCTTTGATTTCTCCAATAATACAACTGCTTGTGAAAGGTACTTTCAGGAATTCATATGGTGAAAGAGTTCCAAGCTATTCCTACTGTAGATTCTTATCATATTTTGCTTCCTTTTATTTCTGTGTTTTTTCTTATTTCGACACTAAATACAGCATATATGAACATATTAAGTTATTTGTTGCTTGTTTTGCTTAAACTTTTCAGTAAGTTCATCATTTGCATCTTATAATTTTGAACATGTACTTTCTAGTTTATCACTTTTTTTTTTTGGTGGTCTAGTTTATCACTTTTAAGCTATTTTTTCTGGCTGCATGGTGGAGGTATCATAGAATCTATATAAAATTTATAGATAGTAGATGTAGATGGTTTATTCTTGTGGTTTTCATCGCATAAAGTATCTTTATTTATGTACTTTATCTCCAATCACAGCTCTTATAAAATTTAAAATAAAAAAAATTGTTTGTTAAATGGCAAACCTTTATGTATCTTGATAGGTTTGTGCCTGCATATTCTAAAATCTTCAATTTGTGCTGCATCTGCTCTCTTCTCTGCTTGTATGTAACTCTTGTTTAATCTTCAATGTCAATGTTTAGACTGATGATGTGATACAGTAGTTATTCTTGACTAATTTGGAGCTGTAGCATCTTTGAGAGAGACATGATGTGGTGATTAGTTGTTGCAGCCATTTGATTAGCATCTGTGAGACTGAATCATGGGGCTTATGGGCTATGATAATTTCCTGTTGCTGATAATTGCATATCTGTCCTGGTTGTATACCAAGTTTCCTGAGGTTTACTAAATACCCTTCTGGTGTAACCTATCTAATTTTCCGGGTACACCTGATAATTTGTTTGTAATGAAGATCTTAACACCTTCGTTCGGTTTCTAATAATTTCACTTGCCTCGATTAGATTTAGATTGTTTTGTCCTACATCTCATCTCCGTCTTCATTTTCATCGTGCATAAGAAATCTCTTTTCATTTCCTGGTACAATAATTCTCTCGAATTCATCTTTTATGAGTCTATTTCAATTTGTCGCCCTTAAGTAATACATAGTAACTATGCCTATAATAGAACTTTTTCTTATGCAGTGGTATCATCCACTGTTTTGTGAGAATGATCTAATTGTCCATCTCTCGTGTCTCATTGCCATCTGGAGCATAACGTTTTGTCCCTTAAGGGGGCTATTTGGGGACCATGCTCTTCCACCTAGATTTAATTCCTTAATTGCTAAATTTTACATAATAATTTTCCTTTTTACTATGTTTTTTTTTTTCAATTCTAAGTTATTTTTAAAGCTTCGATGTGTACTTTTCTTTTATCCGTAGCTTTGAACCTTTTGTTTACTCTAACATCACACTTAATTTTTCTTTAAGGAGGATTTGGGAACTGAATTCCTTGTCCAGCCAGTAGGTCGTGCAGAAAATGAGGTAGATGCTATCGTCTTCGAGCCGGGCGAAGAGAATGGTGACGACGAGGACATTGATGAAGAAGGTGATGACGATGAGGCAGGCGGTGGTGCTGGAAATAAACAGACGACCTCAAAGAGGAAGAGATCAGCTAAGGATGACACTGATAGTGATGAAGACGACGATGATGACGATGGTGAAGAGAGGCCACCAAAACGATAGTATATTTATTACTAGATTGGCTGTTTCCGTTGACTTAATGTTAAGGTTCCCACAAACTCATCTCCCAATTCTTTCTGGTAGAATATATTTGGGATTGATATGTATCAGTTGGGGATAATATTTGGTATAAAAACTTTTCTGGCTTTCTGGTGAGGGCTCTTTTTCCAAGTGGGAACATCCATGTGAAGCTTCTTTTTTTTTTTGTATTTTTGCCCTTTTTTTGTCAGTTGGAAGCTAAATGTACCTTTAGTACTGTGTTCATAGGCTTATGGTAAAATGTTAGATTTACCGATGTCTCTTGGGTTATCTCGGATGGTTTGCAATGTTGGTAATTAATTCACTTATCCGGAATATTTATCTGTTTACGATGCGTAAAGGAATTGGGGGTCACAGAATCGACTGCAAGATTGCCTATTGACTTACCTTGCAAGCTTGCAGTAAGTCAATAGGCAATCTTGCAGTCTGGATTCCTTCCGAATTTAGATATTTAGCTGTTGACGGATCTGAATTCGGATTTCAAATATTTTGGATTCGAGCTGGTGATCTGTGAACCACCGCGACACAATGTGCATTCGTTTATCTATTTTTTTACTTATTCAATGTGTATGGGTCATTAAATAATCATCTGATATATATTATGATATTTTATATTTCAATCTTTTTTTATAAAAATTCTTTTTTTGATAAAAATAAAAATAAACATATTTTATTTTATTTTCTTATAATACTTAGTAAGCTTTATTGCTAAAACTTTTAAAGATTAATATCTACTTCTGTTTATCTGTATATATATAACAAGATGTCTAAGAATAGATATTTCAGGATTATTTTTGTTTAGATTATAATTAAAAAGTAATATCATTATTTGATACAAAATATTTTGATATTTTATATTTATAGCTATTTTAAGTAATTTTTGATTTTTAATGTTTTAATATAAATTTGTTTGTTGGTGAAAAGGTTTTTCTACCGGTCTAATAACATCCTTGATAACATCCTTGCTTACCTGTATGTTGTGTAGGATTTGTATAGTAAATTTTATTTTAATCCTTTATAATTTTATAACTAATATTAGTTTTTATCATTAGATTGTGTTAATAATTTAGTTTATATTCAAATAATATGCAACTTATATTTGTATTAGCATGGAACAAATATAGATATAAATAATATCATACTTATATTTTTATCTATTTAAAATAAATATGCATATGCTTAATATTTGATTCATATTTATTTTTATTTAAAATAAACATGAATATTAAAATTAGTATTTATTTAATACTCATATTTGTATGCATTTGTTGAAAGATATGGATACATATATGGATATATCACTGTCTAATCTGTATACGATTAGCTTTCAGTCTCAAAGATGGAGAAAAAGAGAGGCCGATAAAGAAAGAGGAAGAAGAGAAATATGAAGTAAGTGATATTATGGACTCGTTTGGTTCGTGAATTTTTTTTTTCCTCATTAGAATGTTTTTGCGGAAAGATGAATCTTGAGAATATGATGCTTAGAAAAATAGTTTTAGCATGTTTAATTGATCATGAAAGAATAACACATTCGAGAGTGGCTTATGTTTGGTTAAGCATCTACTTTTCTAAGAAAATTGTATGAAATACCTATTATATCCTTAGTAGAGGGAAAACTTTATCCATAGATTTTGATGAGGGATGACCCCAATTTCGAGTTGGTGGAAAAGTAGCTTTTCCATATCCCATGGTTTTTTCTTTTTTGTGAAACATGAAAATCTTATTTCCATGGGAATGGTACTTTTTTTATCTCTCTCCTTTATGTGAAATATGGAAATTTTATTCTCTTGAACATTGTACTTTCTTATCTCTCTTCTTTGAATACTCAAACCTAATAACAAACATTTTTTTATTTTTTTATTGGCCACACTTTTTTATTTTTATTTTTTTTCACGAACCAAATGAGTCCTGCATGTGCCCATGGGTCAAGTCCAAAGGTTCTCGATCTAGTATCCCAAGTTTACAAAACTTTACCAATTCAGCCCATTTTGAAGTCCAGAAAATTTAAAGAGGCTTTACCTGCCAACTTTCAAGTTTACCGCATTCTCTATTCTCTGTTTCTTAGCATCATGTCAGTCGCAAAGCTTTGATGCCTTTCATTGGCAATACATGAAAATGGATTACTTGAGGAATTAAGTGCAACATTCAAGGGTATCTTGCACAAGCTAAAGCTTCCGGATGTGATGTATCTCCTTACTTCTCTAATGTATGATGTGTTAAACAACAATGAGAGATTATCCTCTTTCATCAAGTTTGTGGGTGGGTACAAGGTGGAGAGATAGCTTTTCCACATCATAGTATAATAAAGAACAAAACCTTTTCTAGTATTCTGGCTTGCACTCAACAATTCACCTCTTATCTTTGATATTTATCTTCGAAGATTTTCATGATGCATGCGAACTTATATTTATTGATGTTCAAACTCTTAGTAAAGTTGGATCCATGTTTACAGCTAAAGCTAATAACTTTGGATGTTATTTGGGTTTCATTTCAATGCATCTTGAAAAACCTACGACAATTCTCAATTAATCATGGTAGTTAGTCATCAATGTATTATACATGAAGAAAACTCTGGGTGACTATCACCAAAAATTTAGAATGTTCAATCATCTTACATACAACCATGTTAGATGAGAACTGTGGATGGAAAGGAGCATGAAAAATTATAGCCAAGTATTTGAGCAAGTTGAAACTCAAATACATAGCATGTGTCCATAAGACCATACCTTGTATGATAAAATTAAAGACATTGAGGGGTGATGACTTATATCACAAATAAAGCATAAAAACGTATGATTTGATCTCTTCCATATATTTGTTGAAGAATAAATATCATAATTCTTAGGGATTCCAACAAGTAAGTATTAGCTATTTTGCTTTTGCTTCATCTTATAACTTGTTTAAAGAATATGAGGGCTACTTTTAAAGAGTATTAATTTGCTCATCATTTACGAATATTAAACTTTTATTTGACAAAGGAAATGGTATTGGGAAAGAATAGCTACCAGATTTTATTTAATAAAATGCTAGAGGACTTCACCATGAACTATGAAAGAAATGTTGCATGGAAAAGTAATAAAAAAAAAGCATGCAATAGAAAACGTTCATGGAATTGCATTATTAAATTCTTGACAAAGATTTAAAGCTTGACGATGAATTCTCATCAACCAAAGGAGCATGACGCTAAGGTGTCCATGTTTCAAAGTGGGAGAAGTAAAGCAACTCAATTAGTCCAAGCTCATATAATATCAGCCAGGCCATTTTAAAGGCTAGTACGTAGCAGCAGGTTTTGAAGCCCTTTGCACTGTAGCATGAGAATTTTAAATGGCTGACATATTATCTTTTCTATTTTCAAACTTTTATTAAAACTGTTGAGCGGAATTTAGATTTCTTTTATAACTTGCTTAGCTCTAATATAAAATTGTTGTGAGAGAGAGAGAGAGATGGTGGAGGAAAGCCTAAGGAGGGGAAGAGATAGGGAAAGTGAGAGCACTTACAAGAAACCTAGATGACGACAAATAAAGAAATCTAATAATCAAGAAAAAAGAAGAAATGAAATAGAGAGTGGTTACCCTCCAGTGAGAAAGGTGGCGAAGAACTCCAAATGGGGTAGAAGAGAGCTGAGAGTTCTCTCTTAAGGAAGTGATGACTTGATAGTGCTACGTCTTGATATGAGATATTAAGGGGAAAGAATTCAATTTCTCCTTACTCTCCTCCTCTTTGCTTAGTTCTTTACTCCATCTCCCGTCGTTGTCTCCATCCCCAACCACTTTTGTTATTCTTCACATAGACAAGTGACATAACTTCAATGAAAGAAATGAAGGTGCAATCTAGATTGAGTTAAGAGATCAAGTATTAAATATGGGAATTATCCAAGTTATTACTATAAACACTTCACTAATTAATATTCTCCAATAAAAATCATAAGATAAAAATGCACATTTTTTTATTGTTGTTGCCTGCGAGAATGGATTAATGATATAATTGAAAAGAGATCATAAATATTGCTTTCTAGCAACCTTTCAACGTCAATATTATTTTATTATTATTGATTTCTACTGACACTATTATTGGCCATTATAATAGTTATGGTAATTGTTGGGGAAAAGATGGATCACTCAAAGCATGCGGACAAACTACCGGTACTCGACAGTGAAGGTAACAACGGCGAATATACTCTCGGCAGTCTCGACCACAGAGTGCCCGACCTCATAGCACCCGATCTCGGCATCGACAGCCACAGAGCTTACGACTTCGATCTCGGCAGACACGATCTCGACAGAATTGAGCCCGGTTGGCTTCATGACCAAGAAAGACCCAGTCAAAGGGAGAAGTAGACCTCCCCCCTACACCGAAAATCAAGCCCTCCATCTTCGGGATCAAATCCTGCTATCTCCACCTTAACGACTGTCAACATTTGAATACTCACGATCTTAACGAATCCCCAGCTAGCCCGGAATCTCGGGTCGTTTATGGTAACTCATCAATTCACACGATCATGCCCGATCACAGGTAACCGCTACCTCCTTTCTATAAAAAAGGGGGGAGAGCTCTAGGCAAGGGGACTCCTCTTCCGCCCCGGCCAAAAAACACATCCATGCTTTTGCTTCTCTTCATTACTTCTCTCCATTAAAACCTCCTTTCTGACTTAAGCATTGGAGGGCTTGTGCCGGAACCCCCGGCCACAGGCTCCTTGCAGGTCCGCCAGAGACAGCCATCTGCCGCTGCGTCACCAGCCGAAGCTCCTCCCTCTCGGTCCGTGGTCACCTCCGGGTCCAATTTTCAGCAATAGTTGGCGCTAGAGGAAGGGACCGAGTTGTGATCATGAGATTAAGGAGCAGAGGAGCCTCTAATACCTCCCGGCATCGTGCGCCGAGTCCTGGCCACTCGTTCCAGAACCCGCCACCAGGGCCTCCGGCGGATCAAGTTCCTCAGATCCAGCCAGAGCAATTCAACACGCTGGTGCAGCAAGTCCAGGCCTTGGCAGCAGCAATCCAAGACCTGTAACGCGTGGAGGGCCCTCCCGTGCCCCCTCCGCAGGTTCATGTCCAGTCGGTGCTTCTTCCAGATGGACCTGTGTCCCAGGGCTGAAATCCCCATGACTCTTCGAGGGTCAACAATGGAGAACAGCGTTGTCACCAGGGTTCGACCTGATTATCCCCCCAGAGAGAACCACTAGGGAAGAACTAGGACAAAAGACCGCAGCCTTCCGAAGCCGAATCGACCTCGGGCCGGTCAATATTAGAGCAGACCACCGTAGCGATCTCCTAAGGTGGAGAACTCGATAAAAAGGTCGAGAAACTCGAGCGGCAGATCGAGGCGCTCCAAGACTAGAGGGCAAGGTGCGAGGGCGACCTCGAGTTCACCACTAAGTCACCTTTTTCCTGCTAGATCAAGGACGAACCGATCCCACCGAGGTTTAAGATGCCTTAGATAGAGCCCTACAGCGGGGCCACCGACCCCCTAGACTACTTGGAGAGTTACCGAGCCCTCATGGCGCTACAGGGTTCCTCGGAGGCCATGTTCTGCAAGACTTTTCCTGCAACTCTCCGAGGAACGGCTCGGCTTTGGTTCTCCGGCCTAAAGCCGAGCACCGTGTCATCCTTCAAGCAGTTGGGTGGCAGTTTGCCGCCAATTTTGCCACCAGCCGACGCCAGCGACGAACGTCAGATTCTCTCCTCGACATCAAGCAAAATGAAGGAGACAAGGACTACAGTGGCCAAATGAAAACTTTTAGGGTCAGGCCATGTTTATATAGACCCTCCTAACGGCTCAGATTGACGAGGGCAAACCGCGCCTCCCGTCCAGAACGCGCCACGTGCCCGACCCAAGAAATCAAAGCAGCGTATCAACTCGGATCGTTGCTTTAAAAGCAGAATCGAAGTGGCGTCTCGTCGAACACTGGAGCCTCATCATGAGCCCGCGGCTCGAAACCGTCTCGAAAAGCAAAAAGCCGCCGCCTTATGTTCTCATTAAAGACGCCCAAAAGCGCCCTTTCCCCTTCCGTTCGGAACGACAAAACGATTCAAATCCGCTTGATCTCATCCGCGTGATCAAGATGAATTACTTCCTTTGCTCGAACTCTGAAACAGCTCGAACTCAGAAATCGGAGGGTAGTGTTGGGGGAAAAATGGATCACTCAAAGCATGCGGACAAACTGCCGGCACTCGACAGTGAAGGTAACAATGACGAACATGCGCTCGGCAGTCCCGACCACAGAGCACCGGACCTTAGAGCGCCCAAGCTTAGAGCGCCCGACCTCAAAGCACCCGGTCTCGGCACCGACAGCCATAGAGCTTACGATTTCGATCTCGGCAGACACGATCTCGACAGAATTGAGCCCAGTCAACTTTATGATCAAGAAAGACCCAGTCAAAGGGAGAAGTAGACCTCCGCCCCTACACCGAAAATCAAGCCCTCCATCTCCGGAATCAAATCCTACGATCTTTGCCGTAACGGTTGTCAACATTTGAATACTCACGATCTCAACGAATCGCCAGCTAGCCCGAAATCTCGGGTTGTTTATGGTAACTCATCAATTTGCACGATCACGTCCGATCACAGGTAACCGCTACCTCCCTCCTATAAAAAGGGGGAAGAGCTCTAGGCAAGGGGACTCCTCTTCCGCCCGGCCAAAAAACATATCCATGCTTTTGCTTCTCTTCATTACTCTCTCCATTAAAACTTCCTCTCTGACTTAAACATCGGAGGGCCTGCGCCGTATTCTCCAGCCACAAGCTCCTTGCAGGTCCACCGGAGACAGCCATCCGCTGCTGCGTCACCAGCCGGAGCTCCTCCCCCTCGATCCGCGGTCACCCCTGGGTCCAATTTCCAGCAACAGTAACTATTATTTATCTTATAAGTAATATTTTTGTATGAATAATTTGTCTTTCGATATTTTCCGACTATATTTAAAAAATAATATATTTATTTATACGGGAGAGGGGAAAGAAGGTTTGTTTGGATAGAGAATTTTTTAAAGAGGGCCTAGTTCTAATTTGGAATTAATGGCATGGCATGCTCATCGTTTTCATTGTTTGAATTGGTTTCCCTAATTTGGCGAGGCTGTCCATTTAATATACGTCATTTTATTTTTTATATTAAAATAATTAGTATCATAATGTTATAACGGGAAATAATGGACGGTAGCGATTCTTAATTGGTTTATTAAGTGCATCCCCTGCCAACCCTCCCCCTCTCTCATCCCTTTCCGTTCTCCGCCAGTCCATCGCCATTTCATAAAATCCTCCCTTTTCCAATTGAAAAATCGATCAAAACCCTAACCCTACTCTCACCGCCACTCGAAAACCCCAGTCAGAGATCGAGAGAGATCCTCGAATGCCGTCCATTCCTCCCGGAAACCGAGCGTTGTTGTCGGCGGAGGAGGCGACCGGAGGAGGAGGAAGCGGAGGAACCGCCGCCGCATTGCCCTAGACCGCCGCGCCACCCAGCCCCCCAGCGGCCGCCGACCCACCTACATGGCCATGGTACCACCGCCGGCACCGGTGTCGCAGCAGCAGCACTCGACGCAGGTCCACCACCAGCCCCTGCCGTCGGATAATGATCGCAGCAGCGGGGAGCTCCGGGCATTGGACTGCAATCTCGCCTCCCTGTGCGACCATATCCAGATGGAGGGCTTCAACAATGCCTCCTTCTCCGATGTAATCGTGCAGGCCATGGGCTCCGCCTACCACCTCCATCGCCTCATCCTCTCCCGCAGCTCCTACTTCAGGTGCATTCCGCTCCACAAAGTTCTAATCTTTGGGGGAATTGATGAAATTCGCGATGTTTATTATCGCAGATTTGGAAAAGGGATTTTTTTTGATTATTTTGGTTATTTTTTATGATTTTTTGCGCCAATTGATCTCTGCTATACTTTCTTTCTCGTGGTTTTGCTTAATTTGTCCATTTTGATCTTTGCTATTAGTTATATTGCATTAACCCCATTCATGGATCTTATTTCGTAGTTTGTTACTAGTCATCTTCTGGTTCTGGCATATGCTAGCATTCATTTTAATGTTGTGCTCCCGGTATTTGTAGCCTGACAACATTTTATGTTTCTTCGAGAAAGCTGCAATCTTGGATCAAAATTCTGTACCTAGATTTGTTCCTCATCCAATTAATTATCACCTGAAACCTCTTGATGTTCCCGCCAGTGAGGAAGTTTTATATCTCCGTTGCTGTATGCGGTTGCAAACGTTTTCTTGCAGTGAATTATTTTGGAACTCTTGGACAGGAACATGCTCCACGGTCCTTGGAAAGAGGCTGGTGCGCCGACTGTGGTCTTGCATATTGACGATCCTAATGTTAACTCGGAGTCAATCGAGATGGCATTGGCATATCTCTACGGGCATCATCCTAAGCTTAATGACAGCAATGCATTCCGTGTTCTTGCTGCTGCTTCTTTTCTTGATCTTCAGGTTCTGCAGACTGCCCATTCCGTAAACTCTCAGCTGTGCTAGTTGTCCACTTTATGTCTTTTGCATATTCATTTGGTTATTTTCTGGCAGGATTTATGTGCAATCTGCACAGATTTTATCATATCCGAATTGTGGACCTCAAACTTCTTGGCTTATCAGGTAAGGTCCAGTTCCATGGTGCATTTGAGTTACCTGCTTGTTAACATGTTAAAAATCAGAGCGAGACTCAGACCGCCCTTTTTTCTGAATCAGGTGTTTGCAGAGAGTCAAGATTATGGTATTCATGGGGAACGTGTTAGAAATGCATGCTGGGGCTACCTTTGTCAAAGTGCGACCATGGAGTTGAGAGAGGTAAGGGAACAAAATATTTGTTTTTGGATGGTGGGTTTACAATATGCCTAATAACTGTAAAAGATGCTGTAGTCTATTTCTGCTTCTACCTACAAGCATGATCTCTGTTGCAATGCATTTAAAACTTTAAAGTTTTAGTTCAGCTACTTCCACAGTTCCTACCATGATCTGATCATATGACTTTAACAGTATTTGTGGGCTATCCTTGCCACAGTTGCCATGAGAGGAAACCAATACGGGAAACAATACGTAAGTAGATAGCAGGAAACACTGCTCAAAAGTGTCCCAATGTGAGGAATGGGAACTGACAATACAAAACATGTAACAAATTATAAAAGAATACATAAGAAAACAAAAAAAAAAATCAAATGAAAAGCATGGAGATGGTAGTCATTACTCATGAAGGAACTCTTTTCTATTAATTATGACTTGTTTTTGTCTCTTATGTAAAAATCCTTTTCCTTTCTTTTCTTTTTTTCTTATATATTGATTCCCCTAATTGGCTTATCCTTATCTCCTTTGTAGTCCTAGGCTTTGGTGAAGTAGGAATGGAGAAGTAGAACCACAATGTTGGGTCGGCTATCCATATCACAAATTAATATTTTAAAATATGGTGCATGAGGTTGCATACCTGGCTGCATATGCATATGCTGTCCATTAACCACACTGCATTCCCTGTATGCAGCTACTATATGCAATTAGGCCATGTATGGGCTGAAAGGTGGTTCCTTTAGCACTATGTGACTGACCATATGTGGCCGAATCAGCATTTTGCTGCTGCATATGTATCTTTTTTTATTATTATGCAATTGCGTATGGAGCCTGTTTTGCATTTTTGCAACCACATACATGGCCTACTCTAATGTACACCGATATAAACCAGATAGGTTCCAACTAATGATTGGGTTACACACATATTTTAATAATGTCAATATGTAAACTATGCTATAGTAATTGCTATTAAGAATTAAGCGCTAAGTAGCAGGCACTAATTGTTAGATTTTTGTGATCAATGTTGTGATTATTTATTGTGACTAACAACAGGCACTATTCACAAAAATAGTAGGGTATCAATTGTTGAAATTAATATTGCAGTTATTTATAGAAAATGTTACAGGGTTTTATTTGATGTGTTTTTGAATATTTAGAAATACTAATGTTAATTGCCAAATCATGAGTTTCGGAGTGTTTTTGGGGAAGCGGATACTTTAGAAATACTTCTAGTAAGGAAGCATTTAGGAAGCAGGTGCATTTTTGAGATTCTAGGAAGATTCTGAAGCCGATGCATTGTCGTAGATAGAAAATTTTGGTTTCCGAGATACTAACTGCATATGCGTATACATATGCAGCCTATATAATGCATATGCACATGTGGTCCCTTGAATACCTGCAGACCACATCCACCTGTTAAAACATTGCCACAAATAGGTTGTCCAATTTGCAAAAAAAATGTTTATTTCACAATGAGTTTCCCGTTCGAATCTCATCCATGTCTAGCATATTTCTTGATAACTATAGTCTTCTTATCGTTGTGGGATGTAGTGGTGGCTAGCGAACACTTGAGTTGTCCTGGAGACTTGAATTACACATTTCATAAAAACCTGCTTTGCATTAGTTTCCAATTTGGCTTCCTGTGTAATCTATTGCCCAGCATATTTGATCCTTGCTATCTATTTAATTTGACAGATTTGGAACTTTTTGCGGAGTTAGAAAAGAAAAGGTAAAAGGTTTAGATTTTAGGAGATGCAAAAATTGAAGTCTTGGGATTGTGCTTTGGTTGGAAAGCTGAAATATAAGTAGAGCTGCAATTCATGATGTTCAAATTTCTGGATCTGAAATAAGTAAGATTTAAAATATTCAAGTAATCAAGCAGAATTTGTTGTCTATCCTTGATTAACTTAATGAAAGTGATTAGGCAGTTGCTTAAACTTTTCTTCAAAAAAGTGTTCAAGCAGATGGATCTTTCTCCTTTTTCCAATCTTCTAAACATCAGCTTGTTTGAACTAAGATGTGCATAGTTTATTTTGTTTTATGTGAATGTGATGTAATGGTAAAACTGTGGAGATTACTCATTGGTTTTGATGCAGGTGGGGTTCGCTAGGTAGGACATTAACCTGACATGCTTTTATGTTGTGGGCCCCTTTTTGGAGTAATAAGGTTGTATACCTGATAACCTGACTATAGGAAATCTTTATTGATATTCAACAAAGATTTTTCAACTAGAAGACTTTCTTGGATGATATGTATGACAAGCTAAAGGGAAATATCATTCTTTTTAGGGGCCTAAAATCTCCTGTATATCATTTATATCAATTGAGTTCGGCATTACTGGATAAGGTTATCAAATCTTCATTACTAAACAAAGAAATGCACTCCCTTGTGAACCTTATCCAAGGACATATTGCAGCTAACTTTTGATGGCTGTTCTTTCAAAAATCTGGGAGCGCTGGAGATTGAATAGGTTAAAAACCATTGGAAGCAAGTTAGACTTGCGTCGATCGGTTCAGGAGCACAGTTGTTGGTACTACCCTAATATGACTGAGACTCTTGCCCTAAATATTCTATTGTCAACTCTTTCTTGTATGCGTGTTCCCTTCTTTTACTGCAGTGAAACCCTACTTCTCAAGAGATTGTCATCACAGATGAAGTAATACATGTATTTAGTTTCACCTGATTAACTTTTCTTGGATTCCCTTTCATCATTTTCTTTAGTTTGTTTAACAAGGTCTTCGGGTCAAAAGTTATATTTGATGCTTTTTTTGGGTGTGTCCATCATGTTGTCCACGAATAGTTCCATGATCCTTGCACAGGTGGTGTCATATATTTTTAACCATTCCAATCGTATTGGTGAAATTCATCAACATGGCCTTCGACCTGTTCTTGACAATATCATTAAATCCTCGGATGGTTCCATAGGAGAATCATTGGCCTAAAATTTGATTTTCATCAAGTTCTGGGCGTTTGTCCTCTTAATTTGGAAACTCAGCATATATAACAAACGTTAGGTGCTCAGGACGAGATATCCAGAACTCTATCATCTTAGATGTAGAATGGTTTTCAAAGTTCATGGTTTCACATCAGTCAACAAGTCAACATGATGAAAGATATATATATATATATATATGTCATCTTGCTTATGCATAGTGAAAGCTTTTTACTCATAATTGTTATATATGCGATATGCAATTCTATTCTGTGTTCGATGCCCTGTTATTATGTTTGTAAAATTGCAGGCTGTTCTCTTCAATGTTAATTTCATATTTTACTTCCTTGTCTAGGTGCAAACACGTGCACATTTGTGTACATGTGCAGTGCATGTCTGTATTTTGTTTTGTTTCCTTGTGTGATCTTGTGCATTAATTTATGCATGCACTTACATGGCTTTGATTAATAGGTACTCCCAAAACTTTCTTCGCAAACTTTGCATGCTCTGCTGACATCAAATGAACTTTGGGTACCTAATGAGGAGAAACGGTATGTGACAAACTGTCAGCATACAATCTGCTCTGACAACTTTCTATTGCAATTTCATTTGAGTTGTTGTTGTTCAATTGAAGGTTTGAACTGGCTCTGTACACACTACTTGCAAAAAATGCCATTTCTGAGGCAGAGCAATCTGGACAGGAAAATTCTGGTTCTGAGACGGGAATAAGTACTTCAGATTCTTCTGTGCTGAAGGAAAATAGTATAATGGACGACTGCTGCAATGATCAGCTTATGGAGCCTGAAATACATTTAAGCATACAGGACAAATTAGAAGGACATAAAGCTGCTCATAATATTCTGGTCGAGCTTGCAGATTGTGTCGTGGACTTCCACACAGATGTTCCTTATTCCAATCCAGTACAAGTGCGACAAACAGCTTGCCCTCAGCCACTGCAGGATCCAAGATATTCCCTCAAAATGGAGCAACCATCCTCCTTGCACACTTTAGCTGCCACAGATGCAATAAGAACATCGTGTTCATATATTGAAACACGAAATGGTATTGAAACAGGTAGAATGGGGGGAAATGAAGCTGCTATGGAAGGTCCATCTGGTGAAAACACATGCTATCATTTAAATGGTAATATCTGGCTCCCCAGAGATCAATCAGGAAACTGCTCCTCAGCTAGCCCTTGTACTAATGGTGCAGCACCAAATGATTGGGGAAGGTGTAACATGCCTTCCTGGGGTGGCAGGATAGTAGGTAGGAGACAGGTGAAAAGTGCCAAGGGGAGCTCAGTTATTCATGGTGAAGAATTCGATGCTTTCATTAATATATTTGAAGGAGGTTCTCTTCTTTATTGTAACATGTCTTTTGAGGCACTTCTAAATGTCCGGAAGCAACTAGAAGAATTAGGATTCCCCTGCAAAGCCGTGAATGATGGTCTTTGGCTACAGGTCACGAACCATCATCTTTCAGTATAATGTTTAGTCTATAATAGTCATTGCTCTTTTCTTTTGTCTTGCTTGCAATTGCTAGTCATGGGAGTATGATGTCTAAGATTTGTTGATCTGTTAATGCAGATGCTTCTATGTCACAAGGTGCAAGCAGTGGGTGCTGATACTTGCAAAAATTGCTGCCTTGCAAGCAATGCATGTGCGTGTAGGCAGGCGTATGGGTATACACATGGAGGCAGTCCAAAGAGCTATTACAGGCAAGAGCATGATCGGAACAATAGTTCTGGCAGTATAGGGAATATTTACCTTGCTGATGCCCAAGGTGAGGGAAATGGCTTATATGGGCCTGTGCGTGTCCATGTAAGGGGCGCAATTGATGGGCTTGCTGGCATTGGGCGAGGAACCACATATGTGACTGGTGCAGCTTGGCCTCCAACACGTTATGTTTTTTCTCGTGTTCCATTTGGACTTGGCAACAAAAATTGCCAGCAGTCACTTGCTAATGATGAGTCAGAAGCCAGAGTTGATCCTAATGGTGAGCTATCAGGTGATGGTTTGACAGCTCTTGTTGGTCTTAGCCAAGGGAACAATGTTGTTAATGTTCATGCTGAGCAAACAGAAAGAATATATGAACCAGATCTGCAGAGTAGATTTGCAGGGTCTTCTCTTCCTGGTGCTGGTGGTGGCATTTCAGTGCAGATGTTAGAATCACAAGAGCATGCTCTTGGACTTGAATGGGAAAGTTCTGAAGGTTCTTCTATATCTTTGGATTTGAAAACACCACTACGCCATTTCCCTCCATTTCGCTTTGGGTAGGATGCCTCGTCCTTTTTTTTTTATCTCTCATATTTCTTTTTTGACTGTAAGTAGAATTATGCAAAGCTGAATATCATGTATACCTTAAATTTTCATGTTCTCTAGTCAATTCATGGAGGGTATAACATGCCTGTGCATGTGCTTGTGTATGTCTTGTGTCTGGGCAACTAATGCTTATTAGAGTATTGGTGACCTTATTATTGTGTTTTTTTTTCCTCACAAGTCTTGGTTGAATGTGCTGCGTACACCCTGATGTAACAATTCTTATACACATTCTTCATATCTTCTAACATTGGATCTTGCATTAGTGTTTATTCTCCTACTGACTGCTCATGTTTTATAAAACTACCTTGCACCAACTTTCCTTAATTATTCTATGTTTCAGAAGCCTTTGGACCAACAATTTCACTATCTGGATTCTGTCTGATATATGGACATTTGGTGAATTATTGGTCTAAATTTTCACAGCCTCTGAAGTCAACTTGTTAATTGAGCTGGGTGACAAATTAGTATGAACTGACTCTTTCTTTTCCAGGAGACAACAATTGTTCACAGTATAACAACAAGGTCTTCTCTCCAACAAACCAAATAGTGCATAAGAGTTTCAACCAGGATATCTTTTGAACAAGCAATTGATCATAGCCATACCCATACAATTTCACTTATAAAACTTGCTGATAATCATTTTTAATATAAATTGTTTCTTGTAATTACATGATGGAATGTTCACATTGTTCCCTCATTGGTTTCTCTCATGGCATCAAGCATGCTGACAATTACAATTATACCAGTCATGACTTCTCTTTCAAAAGGTTTGTCATTTAAGGACATTAGCTTTTCTGATTTTGGCCAAGGTTTTCTAGGTTTGTATGGCAGTACCTGTAGCCATGTAGCTTTTGGTATTCTATGACATCTTGTGATATATTTTTTTCTGTTTTGTAAGATGTTGTGGGATTCTTCTCATCATTATCATGAAATACTTGTTAGGTACATTTACTTTTTATCATGATTGTTAATTGCAGATCAGAAATTTTAATAACCTATTGAAGGTGTTCATCAATAAGTATGAAAATGTCAGTAGTTTGTCGTGTTACTGGATAACATAAATTTCTCAGCACCTTATGCTTTTTTGTTGATTGGAGAAAATTCAGAGCTAGAGGCTGAATTCATTTACAAAGCATAGTTGCATAGCCTGGGTTTTAAATTCATTCCAAAAGGTTATATCTTGCCAAAGAATGGGAAAAAATTATTGAATTCTGGTCATAAAAAATTAGGGAAGAGGTCAGATTTATTTATGAATTAACACAAATTTCACAGATATTTAACAAAGTCAATCACTTTGACTAGGCCATGATAAGATTTTTGTTGTGACACGGAGTTTTCCATGTATGATAATTCATTATTTATTTAGGGTGATAACTCTTATTCTGGGAAGAGATGAGCGTCATGATTTAGGCCCCATTTAGAAGAGCTTTTGGAGGGCCAGGAAGCACCAAAAATACTTTTAGATGAAATAGGGGTGTTTGGTAAAAATTTTAGAAACCTGTTTTAGCTTTTCTAGAAAGCTAAAAATAGCTTTTTGGAAGAAGCTCTATTTTGGAGCTTTTCGGAAAAGCACTTTTAGGCCCCGTCAGAAAGCTATTTTTTTAATCAAAATACTCATGATAAAATATAACAATTATACAAAATATTTCTTTATAATTTTGAAAATCTATAGGATGGTGAAAAATTAATTTACACTAATAATTATAATATTTTATATCTTTATTATTGTATTATACTATAAATATAATAATATATTACATTATCATAATACATTAATATGTTATGTTAAATAATTTAATATTATGAAAAATTAATTTATGCTAATAATTATAATATTTTATACCTTTGTTGTTGTATTATACTATAGATATAATATTATATTACATTATATCATAATACATTGATATATTATGTTAAATAATTTAATATTATATTAAATTATTATGCTATAGTATACAATATTATATTTATTATATTATAATAATATTATATTGCATTATAGTAATATTATACTATATCATATATTTATGTATTAATACATTTTATATTTTGTTATGATCTATTGTATAATACTATACAATGTCCTTTATGGTCATTTTGTCATACCAAAAGTATTTTCTCAGCTTGTTTACCAAACACATGCTAAAGTGCCATAATACTTTAGAAATGTAGTTACCAAACAGCAAACAACTTTTTATAAAATCTCTACTTCAGAAAGCTCTACTTCCAAAAGCTCTATTTTCAAAAGCTCTACTGCCAACAGCTCCCTCAGACGGGGCCTTAGAGTAAGCCATCTGAACTTGCTGTAATCATTATCTTATTGGTTTTCAGTTCTTGATACATTGGACAAGGCAATTATCAAATAGCTAGATTAGTAATCAGCACATATTCAACAAAACACCATCAATTTCTTTAGGCTGGTCCTGGAATGGATATTTTATATGTTGACCAAGATAGCTAAGATCCATAGAGAGACTGATCAGCATAGTTGATACAAATGGTACATAGGCAAAACTTTATGAACCTGTTGCTTGAGAATATTTCATGGGATTGACAAGGCAAAAGGAGATAGCTCTATAGTTTGATCACTTGACATTAATTACAATGGAAACTCATTAGGGCCCAATGTGTCAATTATCTAAGGAAGTGGAGAGGTTAATGGAGATATGAGGTGTCCTTGGCTTGCCTACTCTTTCATCATAGATTGTGGTTCCTTAATCTTTATCTCTGAAGTGCTTAGAGTTCTGCTTTTTCCCAACTATGGATAATGCTGTACCCGACTGCTCAAACTTGTACAACCACATTGTGATATGAGCTGAGACCTGTTCTATCCATGCTTCAAAATCATTTTCTAGCAAATGGTGTTAAGAATGGGTTTAGGAGCTTGATGGTTGAGTATCCTCTGTGAAATTTTTGGATCTCAGTTTGCTGCCCTTGGTGGGAGCTAAGCATGTCAGGAGCAGTTTGTGGGCAGAAAACTAAGTTCATCAAATATTGTATATTTGTCTAATTATTTGCAACCCTTAATACTAGGTCTCCTGGTTACTGAACCCATAAAGCATCTTTGACAGTAGAGAGAGCAGAAACAAGAACAATCGTTTTATGTTAATTTTGACGTTATTATTCGGGCAAGTTTCCATAGTAGGCGCTTCGTTCACTGTCTGATACTTTCTATTCCACAATTGCCAAAAAAACGAATGTTTACTTGCAAGCAAATATTGATAACTTAACCAGTAAGTCTAATACAAAAAAGCGAGGAAAGGCATTCTTAAATAAATGTGGGTTTGATGTCAGCCTTGATGAATTGAAGTACCTGACAAAGGCAACCATGGGCCAGAAAGTCATAAGATGTAACCTATGCTAGTTAGTCTGTGTGCTTGTATTCGAAGTTTAGTCAGAGATTTGTTTGTCCTTTATATGATCCTTGCTTGCTCGAGTGCCTTTCTTTTCTTTTCGAGGGGTCCTAACAGTTTGCTGGTTCTGCATTTTATTAGCCAGCATCTGGTTGGGAAAGTAAAACATCAATTACCATTAACAATCTGATATGTGAGCAACCTGTTTATCTGTCAGTCCATGTTTGATGTTCCTGCTTAGCTGCTCCTGGGGATAGACTGTTCAGTTGTGTTCGTTGAACTTGATAATTTTTCTGTTTAATCTCAGGGTGGAATTTGAAGATGTCCACATGCTTGCTGATGGCCAAGTGAAGCACTCCCCTGAGGTATTTTATGCTGGGTCACTTTGGAAGGTACGTGATTTTGTTAGTATGCATCTTATACGTTTCTTAGTCTTGTGATATTAATTGAAGAAAACTTGGCTGTGTTGATAGGTGAGTGTCCAGGCTTTCAGTGATGAAGACCCGCAGGGACGTCGGACACTTGGTAAATTTTCCATGTCGCGTTGAATTTTTTATTGTTATAAGAGTAGAAAAGATGATGAACTAATGTTTCCCTTTCAAATGCTTGTCATTCAGGATTGTTTCTCCACAGGCGCAAGGCAGAAGTGGCAGATCCCCTAAGAAAGGTTTTGTTCTTTTCTCTCTCTCTCTCTCTCTCTCCTTTTCTTTTCATTTAAAATAAATAGTTTAACAAGATATAGAAGTCCTACCCACAAAACATTTTCCTTGCAAAGGTTCACATGTATGTTGACTCCCGCGAAAAGGTGACGGCCCGCTATCAGGTATGACAGTTCAAGCAGGAAAGTCCCTTCTCATTTATTTTTTTCCTGTGTTCTCTTTTCCTGTTATTATGGATGGATTTTTGGTTTGTTCTTCCAGTTGATTTGCCCATCAAAGAGGGAAGTGATGGTGTTTGGAAGCTTCAAACAGGCAGGGACTTTGTTACCAAAAGCTCCAAAGGGTTGGGGTTGGCGCACTGCTTTACTATTTGATGAACTTGCAGATCTCCTCCAGGGCGGAGCCTTGCGGGTTGCTGCTGTTGTGCAGGTAGTTTGAGACTGGTCAGGTGTGACTGATATATGGAGGTATTGTGACTTATAATACAAGCATTTTTTGTACATGGCGTGTATATGTAAGTAGAAAAACCCAACCTTGTCAAACCATATATAGCAGCAACAATTGCTGGTATGTCTACCTATATGTTCTGTTAGATATCTCAGTTGGCGATCTTAAACAATTGTCGCGGGACACTCATCGATGCTTGTTTGTTTGTTATAGTACATGGCAATTGCAGATTTATTGTAATGATTTGTCGATTTTTCAGCAGTCTCTTATCTTCGGTTTATCAATCCGACAATGCAGTATTGATGGTCTCAGCAATGCCATTCCTTGGATCTGATGTTAAATTTGGATCACGACAGTGGCTAAGATTTTTGCATTGGTTTTGGGAAAACTAAATAACCCTGTTCATATTTAAGGCTATGTTTGGAAGCAGAACAAAAGGGAGCTGAACTCATTTGATTCATCTATTTTATCTATTTCAAGCCAAAACATGGGTTAAACCACTTTGTTAAAAGAACAACAATTTTTTCTAATAAGCTGTATATAACTCTTGCCTTCTGAACCCATGTACTTAGTGTCTGCTTAGCACCATGCCACCTCGAAAAGTAGTTGTTTTTGTTTATTGATACACGTGAATATCTGTCTTCGTTGACTGCTATGGCTGCTCTTAAGTCAGAACTGCTCATAAGAGATAATGAGTGATCTTTGAAGCTCCTCTTTTCGTATTGGATAAAGGCAAATAACGTGTATTTGATATTTCTCGGGCTTGTTTATCTCGGGAACTTTTATGGAAATTCTTGAATGAGAAGCACTTCATATATCTGGCAGTACTAGTGGATTAGATCTTGGTTCAAGCAAACCTAGATTTCACCTCAAAATGGACTTGGGTAACAACTGAGCCAAGCTCAATAACTTATTTTGTGAGGTAAAGTTCGGTCCGGCTCTTTTCCTTTTTTTTAAAAAAAATAGATAAAAAAAATGCGGCTCCAGATCACGGTAGAACAACTTTATTGTTGCATCAAGGTTCGCCGTCAAAATTTACCCATAACGTTGGGTTTATGTTGGACTCTAATTGGATCAGACCTCATTGGAATGCAAGATCTCACTCACTCCTCCAACTTACCTGAGAAAAGAACATGAATTTACCCTTGCTAGTTTTGGCCTACCATATTTCATGAATTTACCCCTGCTAGTTAATTTTCATGAAAGCTACCTTCAGACTTGTTATCATCTAAGAATCACTCCAAAATGATGCAATCGAATATTTTATATAGAAAATTTTTTAAAACAGGAACGTTAAAGATTAAAGATGTCCAACGGCCAGCCAGTCTGCGGAATAACTTCTAAAACATTAGGACCAGAGCAAACCCATTTCATAGATCTTGCAGCCATGGGATTGTTGAGGCCTGCAGGATTAAGCGAAGACGGGTTCTCATGAGGGAAGCGGCCAAGGCTGGGAGGATTAGAGAAACAGTCATTCTTGTCCAATTCACGAAATAAGAGTCAAAAAGCTCCATGGTACGATTGCAAAGCTTACGAAAATGATTTTGACCAAATCATATGGCAGTTAAATCAACTAAAAACACATTAACAGTTCTTGTATTTAGGTTGAATCAAACAGAATCACCTAAGGCTTCAAACATTGTTGACTCAAGGATATCATCACCAGTTTGCTCGCAACCTCTGCAATTCTCCAAACTCAACCAGCGATGGTTACGGATGGTTTTGTCGACAAATCTGTTGATTTTTTTCACATCAGACCTCATAGTGGTGGCAGTCTTAACCAGCCATGGAGACGGGAGACACTCAAACAATTGCCCAGATTGAACACCTCGGAGAAATTTTATACAATCAAATGGTTAATGTTACCATCAAAATTTTCAGTATCAAAATTTTCAGTTCTTGTTCAAGTGATAATTTTCATAGTTTAGCATGTAAAGAGAAAAGTCCAGAAGGGTGGGGGAGGGTACAAGATCCAACAAGTACAGATCAGCTGATGGGTGATAAAAGGTGGAAAACCAAAACTGTTGCCATCATACGAGCACCATGCAGGGAAAGGTGGAGTTTTCAGAGCATGTGAATCAACATATGATGAAATATAACATGGTCATGATAGCTTGAACCAGAAACTAGTGGGTCATAGCCCTCAAACAAGCAGAACAGCAGTGATCAAACCAGAAAACTGTGGGTTATAGCCCTCAAACGAGAAGAACAGCATTTATGCAACCATCATTCTCTGGATTATTTGTAACTTGAGCATATTTACCTGCAAGCATTAGACAAAAGTACTTAAGACTTGAAAAGAGGGAAGAGGAGGAGGGGGGGGTTGGGTGTTGTGGGTGGAGAACCAATGAATCATGTTTGTCATGAAGATCCATGAATGTCATGAACTGCTAGTCTCTTACCCCAGACTACTTTTCCTGCAGGTGTAACCAGACCAAGCTCGCTCACATTCACCTGAAATTTATTGTGAAGACAATTATAAGATACTTGACATTGGACAGGATGACAAAATAATGCCAGTGATTTCAGCTATCAGCGGATTACCGCAAAAAAACCTACACAGCAAAAGAGCTTCAATTTATAATCTTGTTGCAAGTGCAGGTGTCACATAACATGTTTAAAAGAAAAACTTGGGACATAAAAGCCTATTTTGCAGAGGAAAACAAATCGCATTCATATAAGGTATTTTTTCTTTTTTTACCTCGATGATGGTTCCCTTAGTCACAACGCCAAGAGATGTGTACATCGGACCATTGGGGTTTTTCTTTATTCCAATAATGTCAAGATTAAAAGTGCATTTCAGTTCAGGATGAGTCACATGAGCTTTTGTGAACCGCAAGCCTGTAGGGCGGATGAAGCGCTCGTATTTTGGTGGTTTTCTTGTAAAACTTGGCCCCACAAATGTGACTTTGGTAACCATTCTCTTCCATTGCTTGGCTGGATGACAGAACAAAAGAATTAGAAATGTCCTTCAGCATGATAAAACCAGGCTTCTGCATAATGAGAATATTGCTGAGTCAACTTTGTTCATATGATGCTTGTGTAAACAAGATATCAGCCAATTCATCAGGAAAATATGAAAGCAATAAATCTCAGGAAAATCAGATAGCCTTCACACCATCATGAATTACAATTAAATTAAATATCTCACAGGAGTTTAAGCACTTGCAACATCATTAGCCCTCCTGCCCTTGGGTCAACAGTATCAGATTGAGTGCAAATTACAAAGCTTGCCACGTAACACAGAAAACAGAACTAAAAGAGAGGATTTTGATTATAAGAATGTCTAGAGTCTCCCCCAAATCCTACCACACACAGAGGAAAGAGAGAGAAGGGAGGAGATAGAGAGAGAGAGAGTTTGTCTGGCTTAAAAGGTAGATTGTTAACTAAGCAGAACCACAATATACAAATCAAGCCTTGAAAAATGCAAAAATGGTCAATTCCCTAAAATCAAACAGCTTACTCCAGTCACAAACATAAAAGCTGATGGTCAAATTCTTTTATGCCCTGAGTCTTAAAATTTGGCTCATCAGCTAGGCTGGCATCCAGAGATCTTATGCCCTCATTACCAGATTGAAATATGAAGAATTCAAAGGAGTGCTTAAAGCCTCCCCTATTTCGAAAAAAATATTAAAGAAAAAAGAAGAAATATAGAGGAAGAAAAAAAGGAAAATTGATAATTTTGACAACTGAGCAATTAAGTTGCATGGTAAATCTTATGTGCAATATTTATATTTCAGCATTGTGATCAACTAGCTAATATACCTTGCTTTCTAATACAACAATAATCTCTTAAGCATGTGTTTTGCAATGATTTCTTAAGCAATTGCTATGTAGTCAAGGACCACTATCTGAGCTATTAAAAAAGACATGACAAGGGAGTATTGGTTTTCCGCCCGAATGTCTTAATGAAAATGTTTTGAGGATATGCTGGTGTCCATACGCATATTTTATCACAATAATTTTAACACCATATTTTAATCTGAAAATAATTTCAATGGATGACTTTATTTTAAACATCAAAACCAGCAAAGCTTAACAAATAGGATACTTACTTTTGCGCTTGCCAGACCTAATAACCTTAAACATCTCATCTTCGGCCACAGGTCTGACCTGAAAAGGCAAGTTATAAGGTCGTTACGGTAGTCAAGTGAAATAAAATTAAAAAAATTAAAGCATCACATACAAACTGGTTGCAGAACAACTAAATAAATTCATCACCTACTATGATCTAGGGATCAAAACAATATCAAAGAAGGCTACAAGAAATGATCAAAATGGATCCTCCAACAGAACAGTTTGAAGTATAATCTGTTAAGGAGCTTTTGGAGAAAGCCTTACCTTCGGCAGAGGAACATCCCATTTGCCAGCCTTTTCCTTTCTCTTCTGCTTGATCGTGTTGCTGAGAACCTATGTAGATAAAACAAGATGAAAACAATATTGCATAAAACTGAAAAAAAAAACAATTTACAAAATGATGTCAAATAATGAAATGACATGCAAATTCAACATGATTCAATTACTTTTGCACGTGTTGTTGTGTCACGATCCAGCAGATAGGCAGGAAGAGCTCCATCATGAACCTTGTCATCTACCTTGCGCCTAGTTGATGACTCATCATGCATAGCAAGCCTGTAGTAATATATAAAGAAATATTATGGTGTCTGTAGGTGGAAAGCAACAGCATGGTTAATAATCCAAGTGTGTAGCTATAAAAAGAGGCTATACAATAATTAAGTTTGCTTAGTAATTTCATGGTTCAAGATACAATCGTAAATTCAAGTCAACAATTACTTGACACAAGAGAAAGATGATGTCCATCTTCTAGTTTAAATTAAATCAAATATGCCGATGGGGGCAGTAGCTCCATGGTTGGCATCTCTCCACATGATTGAGGAGGAATTACGTTTGATTCCCTGCAGGATATTGCAGAAATTTCAACACTAAAATTATGGTACAGATTAGCACCAGCAGCTTAGTGCACTATGACATGGCCAGTCGGTAAGGTGGATTCTTTAGCCAACTGCTGTTGTTGTTTGTACTTGTCATCTCAACAGGCCTGCATGCTGAACCCATCATAATTTTTTATTCTTTATTCATTCCTCAACCATCTAATACCTGCAAGACACTTAGCCATATTAAGCTGCGCTCTATCCCACTTGAAAGCTTAAAGAAAATCCACATTACCTTCTTATCTCCTATTTCAGGGTGTTATCTGTCTACAAGAAAGAGGACATGTTCTTGCCACTACTTTCTTTCCCTCAACCACCAAAGAACCTCTTTACTCAAACTTCTCATCTCATCTTTAAGGTATTTCAACATACTTAAACAAGTTCTAACTAAAGTGAGCGACTATGAGATCATAATTACTCCAGCCCCACAGTATAAAATATGCACAGGTATAGATCCAATATGTGCCCTTCATTAGTAAAAGATCTAGTTTTTTTCAAGTCTTCCTAATCCACTAAAAATGCACAACCTACCAAACCCATACATATCATGTATCTCTTTATTTTTCTGGTCCAAGCAAATTATGAATTACTAGAGGGGCATCAATAAGAACCCTTTTGTATAAAACATAGAAAAATTATCAGACACATGGCAGTCCTAACACCTTCCTTCCTTTGTATACTAATTCAACAAAACCATGATACTCGCATAAGTATTGCATATCATGAAAAAATTCTGTGGCATGTATCTTAGCCTGCTATTAGATCAGTTATACAATCAACATTATAAAGAGCTCGACTAATTCCATGTTTTTTGTTTTTTGTCTAATTTAAGTTAAATACTTTCAATTCAGCTATGTAGTACCAGAAAATTCTTTTAGCAAGTTCCAGAACTTGCTATTATCATATGAATTTGTTGGCTCTGTACCTTCAAGTTCCAAGTAGAAGTCCAGGTAAAAAAATTGACAAATTCTGTCATCTTCTCGCCGGGTGGACATCTGTTCAACAGTGAGGAGGAGCCCTTTTCCTAGTTTATGATGGAAGGTAGTAGGGCTCTAAAACCAATCAATTGTTCGGCTTTTCAAATAATTCACACTCTAACTAAACAGTATCAGGTTAGTACTCTAGGATCACATATGTGAAAAGTCTGTAAGATTACTTGACACGTGATGATTTAAACTGATAAAGAAATTTCTAATATTTCGAATTAGAAGAAACAAGATGCACCTCTATCAATGAATATACACAAGGTTGAACACTAAACAGTGAGACATGCTAACGAAGCATATATGCCAGAATGAAAGTGCCTTCACTTCTTTTAGCTGATAACCGATGCACAATCTGATGTGTTTTTGCCAGATTCTGGCAACCTTACTGTGCATTGGTTTAATATGATAGAAGACAGTCTTACTATAAGTCCTAAAATTCTAAGAAACAAATTGCAAAATCATGTCAAACCAAAAGAATCGCTTATCATGACGCATGTCAACAACTGTAAAAATTTTAATACAACTGATGTGCATCTCTTTCAGTGAAACAGCAGAAGATTATAAATTGACAGGGCACTACTTCTCAACAGCAGCTAACCAAATATAATTTGAGAAGCAGAGAGGACTTACGTTTTCTTCATCAACGCCTTCTCTGCATACCGTTTCTTCGCAAACATTTTCCCTTTAATACCAAGAGCCTACACGTGCATAAAAATAAATAAGTACAAGACAACATCAAAATGACATTTTTCGATGAACTGGTGATACGAGTTCAATCTTTAATATCAGATTTCCAAAACCTGGAAGGTATGAACCACCATTATTCGTCCATCATTAAGAAATCTAAGCATAGATTTCAAGGTAGGGGAAAAGATCTCACCTTTTGGGCATAAGCGGACCGCTTGTGGACTTCCCGAGCCTCCTTCTTCCGCTTCCGCTCGAAGTGGTCGAGCCGGTAGCCATGGCGCTTCCGGTGAAGCTCGATGTAATCACCTTGCGGCTACAGAGGAGAAGACTTGGGGGATCAGTAAAACGAGGGCATGGGTGGAAGAGAAACAAAGGGATTTCCCAAAGCCGCAAACAAGAATCTCTCAACAAAACGAATCAAATTAGAAGAATAGAAGAGGAGATTGAAATCGTAAAAGCGAGGAGAGACTCACCATGGCGGCGAGGAGTTCGACGAAACCCTAACTCTCCGGCGTCTCGCAGGGTTCTAAGGCAGAGGGAGAAAGGTGAAGAAAGAATCTGTCCTGTTGCAATATAACTAGAATTCTGCACGTGCCCGGCACATGAGAAGAAATTTGGCAGTATCTTTAATTTAAGGGGTTTTTTTTTGGCCTCAACATCCTCCTAAAAATTTAAAATTACATAAATACTTTTTTAAAATTTATATTTAATGTTATATTTTCATAGAACACTATTTTTACACAAATATTAGTGTCTTAGTATGTACAGTACGTGGCATGTTTGATATATCTAATATCAGTATGTCTTCCGTATCATATTTCGGTATCCAACTAGTATGGTACGGTATGCTCTTTATCGTCTGATTCAATAAAGTACGGTATACCATAGTTTGAAATATGTACAATAAAAATAGAAAGGGACTAATACATAGGTGTAAGGTGACTAGGCAACGGCTATTTTATGACTCAATCAAAAGTTGATAATAACCATCTATATATCTTAGCTGTAGTTGTCCATAGAAAGAAATGTACAAATTTTGAAGGCACATACAAAATGAGAAGCACATCATATAGCCGATTAGTCGGTTAATATAGCTCTATAGTTAGGGCATATATGAGTTTGGACTAATGAATAATCTTCTGTTTTTCATATCCATGCCATGGCTAATTCCTTAGGCTCTGTTTGGGGAGCTGTTGATAGTACAGCTTTTGGAAGTAGAGCTGTTGGAAGTAGAGCTGTCTCAAGCAGAGCGTTTATAAAAAGCTGTTTGCTGTTTGGTAACTACATTTCTAAAGTGCTGTGACACTTTAACATATGTTTGGTAAACAAACTGAGAAAGTACTTTTGTGTGACAAAATGACCATAAAGGACTTACCAGTATTATACAACAGAGCATAATAGAATATAATATGTATTAATACATAAATATATGATATAGTATAATATTAATGTAATATAATATAATATAATATTATTATAATATAGTACTATAACATTATGTATTATAGAATAATAATTTAATATAATATTAAATTATGTAACATAACATATCAATGTATTATGATATAATGTAATATAATATTATATTATAGTATAATACAATAATAAATATATAAAATATTATAATTATTAGTGTAAATTAATTTTTCATCCTTCTAATGACTATTTATCTCTAACAAATTTTCTAACTAGGTGATAAAATTGGTTAACTAATTACTAATATTATTTATTTATTTATTTATTTAGATCAAATTATTTGCCACTCACTCATTATTTTTCCTTTTATTTTATTTATTTATTATTTTATTTCATTGAAATATAGAGGGGTCGTCGGCTATGGGTGGTGGCCAGCATGGTGGCTGCCACCATGGGCTGCCACGAGCTCCCAAAACAAAAAAAAAAGAAAAAAGAAGAAGAAGAAGAAAGAACAGAGACGGCGGCGTTGAGAGGAAGAAGAAGATAGAGAGGGGGAGGGCGAGGATGGGTGAGAGAGTAAGAAGTGGGATGAGGATTTTGGGAGAAAAGTATGATTTAAATGAGGATATTTTAGTCCAAAAAACAGCTTCCCGACAAAGCTGAAAACAACGTTTTCGAAAAGCTCCAAATTGGAGCTTCTTTCCAAAAGCTATTTTCAGCTTCCCGCAAAAGTTGAAACAGCTTTTCGAAAATTTTACCAAATACCATTTTTTATCTAAAAGTACTTTTGGAGAGCCAGAAAGTGCTTTTTGGCCCTCCAAAAGCTCTCCCAAACAAGGCCTAAAAATAAAAGAAATCTTCCCTTGGATGAGATCACTTCAAGCTTAGAAACGACACTATTGCACGGAACCCCCTAAAGAGGGTTTATATTAGAAGTAAGTTTCTCCGATAAAACGCTACGGATATATAAGTAACGGATGCAAAGGGCGTGACTCCGGAGCCCACACCGATGCGAAACCCAATAAAGGGGGAAAAGCTACGGACACATGTGTCTCATTGATCGAACGGTCGAGATCAGGCATGATCACATCAGACGGAAATCTTGCGTGGTCCCTTTCCTGAGTCTAAAGGATTAAAAAATTTATATATAGGGGTATCTTGGGCTTCATCCGCTTGGATCCTCTCTCTCTTCCCCCCTCTGTGGCTCTCGTATCCCACCCAAGCTCGGAGAGTTGAAGCTGCTCTAATGGCGGACGGGGGGGATGAGCCCGAGGAAGCCGCGGAGCTCCCGGAGAAGGAGAAGCTGGAGATCGCCAAGTGGTTCCTCACCAACGCCCCTGCCGGCGAGATTCACTACGTCGCCAAAGGTGCCCTCCTCTCTCTTTCTCTCTCGTTCTCCCTCTTTACGCGTCCTCTTCTTGATCGTAGAGATCTAAATCCCTTTAAAATCCTCCAGATATCCGATCCGTTCTTGGGGACGATAAAATCTACGAAATGGCGGCAACGGAGGCGTTTCCCGTGTACAACAAGGCCCATTTGATTGTTCTTGAGTTGCCCGACAGGAGCGGCGACGTGAGTCACCGTTGGAATCCATTGGTTTCTTTCTTTCAAATGCCTTATGTCTTGAAGTTTATTTGAAATAAAATCCATATTTTCCCTTTTCTTTCTAATGAATTGATCATAATGTAGTCGTCAGTGCAACTTATTTGGAGGTTATTATGCTCAAATTTCATCGAATTCCAATTGATTTCAGCATTTATAATATTTTTTCGTAGTTTAGCTGAAATTTGGAAAAAAAAAACTGCCATTGAGACCGTGGGTAAAATAAATTGATCATAGCTTCTGAGTTATAGGTTAGTCCCGTGGGATTGAAAGGAATACTTCCTTGTCATTATGATAGAAAACAAGTTCATTGTTACTGTAGGTGAAGGACTTCATAATGCTGCAAGTTGCAACGCACTTTTCATTTCAAGATGTTGCTTAAAAAAACATTAGATTTTACTCATTTTTGATGCAAGTCTTGATTGCGGGTCAGGTTCAGACATGATTGACATGCATGTTTTCAATAAACGGCTAATTGTTTAATGTTATAGTAGTTATTGCAGGAAACTAATAATTGGCTATAAACATTCTAGGAAACTGCTATTCCTATAAATATTTATAACAAGCTTTTAAACAGTGCTGTTATTTGTGGATTTCATTGTTTATGTTATAAAATATTGTTTTTGTATCTATACTTTATATGGAGATATTAGTTCATAATCATAATCATCTAGTCTTTGCCCAACTATTGAGGGTCGACTATACAGAGAGATCAGTACAAAAGATAATTCTGTAACATCTTTGAACAATTATTTTATAAAATAACACCATGGTGATGCTATTGAGATCTGTTTCCTATTATACTGGCTAAGATCAGGTGTTAGAACAGCCTTTGTTTTGTTGCAGATTAAATCCTGTTGAGCAGGCAACTAATGACTTCCATTTCTTCTATAGAAATCAACGGGTTTTTTTTTTTCCTTCTTGGGGGGGGGGGGGGGGGTCTGATTATCTGTCTATAACAGAGCAGTGAAAATTCTAATACCTTGGCAACAAGGTAAGAGGAAGATGATAATTCTAGAAATAAGAAGATCGCTTGTAAAAAGACATTAAAAGACACTTGAAACCTAACCAATAATATTAATAATTCAAGTAGGAGTCTTTTGGATATTTCCACTCAAAGAAAGCTTGAGTGATCCTAAAATGGCTTGAATAAATAATAAAATACTGAATATTTAATTTAACTGAAGTTTCTGTGATAGCTTGGATCCATGACTGAACATGTTCTAAAGATGCTCGAAACAACCACTATTATGGTATTATACTTAATTATGTCTATTCCATTATTAGAGGCTCCACTCCTCATGCTTATCCTCATGCACCATTTGATTTGCAAGTGACCTTGAGATCTTATCACAGTTCTAATAATATGGCTATATCGATGTCATTTCATGAAACCATCATGGGCCATTATAATGACATAATGGACCATTAGTTTGACAAAAATGTTTCCAAGACTCTCATCTATGATAGCTTATAACAATGAACTAATCTTATTGGGAATGTTTTAAGTTAAATTTGGACCATTCTATATTGTCATATTGTAGTTACGCAAGAGTATACTAATATACAAAAATAATATTAATTCCTTGAAACAATGACCATGTCAATAATAGCTGTTATGATGCCAACACTGCAACAATCATGACACATCTGTAGCTGGCAATATTTATAGCCATTATATGTCCATTATTATCATATAAACCATTATAATGGTCATTATAATATTATGAGCATTATAGCATAAGTTCTGAGGTTACTTCATCATAGCTATCCACGCGTGTTTATGTCTTTAGCACACATGGGTTCTAATACTCTCATATTCTAATATATGCTTTGAGATAATCGCTGCGACTTATGAAGAACTTGACAAACAATAACATGTGTTTCCACGACAGCCCAACAATTTCACTAATGTTATCCATGTGTGCCGACTGCTAAGCGTTTTATTAAGCGTACATGTGTTTATAATTTCTCTATATTTTGATACATGCTTTTAGGTAATCATTACAACATATGGGGAACTTGATGAACACAATTACTTTGATCCCAGGACTGCTCAAGTAGCTACAGTGGATCATGTCAAACAAGTAATCTCTTCATCCTTGGCCCAGCAATTATTTTCTTTTCGCTGCTAATGGAATGTCTTGGTTTTCCAAAAAGGAAATACATTTACAATCAGAACTTATGCTTAATTCAGCTTGAAAAGATAGGCTTATGCCAAGGGAAGATGAAATCATAATTCTCATTACTTGATGTTTAGCTGTAGAAACAGGATTACAAATGCAAATTAAGGAATGTTAAATGAACTTGGTGGCAGGTTATAACTGATATTACACCTTATCTAACAATTTAAAAAGAAATATATAGCTTCTTGTTAACATATTGGCAGGTTCTGGTTCAAATAAATAATAACAAGGAGGAAACATGGATAATGGGACCAGAGCAATAACAGTATTGATATTAAAAGAAAAACTTTTGAAAGGTCTACACTAGAAGCTACAGTTATAAGTTCGTACGGGAACTCTGGCATATTTTTTTGCACATTCACAAAACTAATATTCTCTGTGACAGTTTCACAGAATCCTGAAATGAATGAAAGATTTATTGAACCTGCACTAAGGCATCACTGGTAAGCATAACTCCAGACCTTACTTTCCTTCTGCCATGAGCACACACAAAAGAAGACACAAAACAATTCTTTTCTAAGTTGACTGATCCTCTTGCTAGCTCCAAGAGTTGCTACTACTCATCTATCAAGTTCTAGAATTGTTAATCCATCAATTTCGTGGCAGACAACTAATGGACTGCAGGATGATTTTTGTATTCGATATGGATTCTTTCAGTACATGCTTTTAAGATATGTATGGGAAGTCCAAATCAAAAGCTTCATATATGACAGTATTTCAATAATTTACAGCGAGACATGCTAAATAACAATTTAGTTTCCTATTTTTATTAACTGGTGCATTTAAAGTTCTTACCTGGATTGAACAACCAGAAGTTATGGTGATTGTTAGATTATGAAACATGCAGTACATAACTCTGAAGTGCAATTGTGACTTGGCAAGAGAAGAGATGAACCTCTGAACTCGTAATGAGTTTTCTGAATTGAAAAATGTTGGCGAACAAAATTAAGAGAAGAAATGAATTTTATCAAGTGACATCTTTCAGCATTATATAGGAAACTTGTGTATATTAAGTAAATTATTTACACATGATTTGTGAAGTATTAGCAAAACATGTTGAAAGGATTAAGAAAAATATATATTTTCATTGAGTTGCAGTTGAAGTGGCAGAAAATAATCAGCATAAAAGACAGAAAATAAACAACATGTGTATTCTCTAGCAACTTGGAATTAGGTGATTTTTGTGGGAAGCCTGGAGATTGATATGTTTTACTTCACATATGTTGTTAGCTGGCCTTTGATTGAATATTTTAAATGGTACAACACAATGGCTTGGAAAATTTGAGCAATGGACATTACCTGTAAGATTAATGTCATATCAATGTCAATTATATATTTTAGGTTTCTTACATAACATTCCAGTTCTATGGTCAACTGCTAGGTGAAATTGTGCTGTTAAAAATCTTCCTAGAAATTCTGAAACTGCACATTCCAGTCCATATTTTATATATTGAACATAAGCTCGCATGTCAGCAAATCTTCTACAAAGTTGTTACATTATGTTTCATTTTCCAATCATTTCTTTAAAGGTTGAATATGCTCTTGTTCTATGTGTTTGCATTTCTTTTCTCAAGAATCTATTGAAACAAATAGGTGGAATTTGTTATATTTTAGAATGGAGAACCACGAATGTTGAGCTTATCCTTCAATTGATGGTTCTAAAAATTCAGAGTATGTAGAGTTATTTAAAGGTATAGATGTGGGCAGAAGGGTGGGTTATCAACAAAGCTACCTAGAGTTTTGGATTTGTGCCAGAAATTCTATTTGATTTGTGTTCAAATGTCTTATATCTTAAAATGTGATTCAGATATTGCCCAGTTCACATTCTTGCACCTTTATCTTAGATCAACAAGTTTTGTTCCAGCTATATGGGATCAGCCTCAAGGATCAAGGTGTGATTCATCTAGTGCGAGAAAGCCTAACAATTAGCTGTCTGCTTGACATTAATCCTTTGAATTATTGCTAGACTCCTCACTAACACATACCCGGCCAATAGAGCAGCCTTCCTTGTAACTAAAGAGACCAGTAGGCAGGGAGGGAGAAAACACCTTCTTGGTTATAGAGTTTAAAGCTTACACAACTGGGAAGCAAGTCTGCAAGGTTTCCCTAACTTGAAAAGAATCTAGATCGGGAAAAAAGGGGAAAGGTTTTTTGCACTCCTTTTGGTGGGTGAGAGGCAGGGGACAGTTTGATAGTTTCTTACTTTTTCTGTACTGTACCAATTTTGAACGTGCCATTTGTTTTTTATTTTTCTGTAAAATGCTTAATAGATGCAGTGGCAGAGAAAAATTGTGAACTTAACTAGTCTTGTTAACTTATGAGATCAGCAGTCAGAAATATATGATCTTTTATGTTAAAGATTAGCTAGAGAGACCTCTGTGAAGAACAATGACCAGTTACCAAAAAAAAATACAATATGTTCTATAAGATAACATTCATTTGATGGAGGCGCCTTGAAATTTCATGTTTTATTTTTGAGCTTTCAATAATAGATAGGCTATACTATAGTGTCTTTTTTGATGTATTATTGTTTAATTTTGTGTGGTTGTTCTCTTACAGGAAGCTAATACAACCTTACTATTTTTCATCTTCATTCATATCTTGATTACATTACTAAAGAAATTTCTATTGCTATCTTGGATTTCAATAACTTCTGAATCTTTTTATTATTCATTGACTTCAGTGATTCAAATCCCTTCAGGTCTGTACGAATTTGAGACCTGCCACTGATGAAGAGCTCCCATCTCCATATATTGAAGAATTTCGGTATGGTATATGCAATAGTTGCAATATGATCTTCAGATCTACATTATTGAGTTTGTTAGATCTTTATTTACATCCTTATGACCTGGATGAATATCAATTATTTGTTTATTAGCAGTTATGGGTTCTCTTTATTATTTTCATCAATAAAAAGTGCTTATATGTGATATGGTTGTATTGGACCTTCCATGAGCTTATCATGTATATTTGATATATATATATATATATATATATATATATATACACACAGATTTACATTATTAGTGTTAGCCAATTTTTCACTCATGGCTGAAATTTAACCATGTCTAGAAGTAGCCACGTGCATCATACCTTGTCATGTGCATTTGCAGCTGGGCATGGAAAAGGAGTCCATGGAGTTCGTCAAAATGATTAAATGGTCGTCAAATGCCCTTGATTCTTCAGCGTCTAAACAGCTTTTGGCAGCTAGACTGCCTGCTAATTAGGCAGTTAGAAAAATAAAGAATAAATTGAAGAAAATCCTTTAAGGATAATAACACTTTACCCTTGCGACTTAGTTTTCCTCATAAATCCATTTGAGAAGCAGATTCAGTACAGTTTCCAAAACAGGGAAACAGTGAAGTAGCACTTAGAAAAACTCCTATAAGGGAAACTATAGGAAACATGTTGAAATACTGAAAAATTAATGAAATTAAAAGCTACTAAATTTTCTCAATGGTTTCCTTGGGTTATTACTTGCATCTGTTTTGCATGATTGGTTTCATGATAAAACTTTAGAAATTTTTTCTGTTTCTTGTTTTGTACTTTTTTCCACCCTCGTATAACTGATCCAAAGTTATTCTGAACCAATTAGAATGTAATTTAATAGCTATTGGAATAAAATAAGAGAAGACCAATATTAGTAGTAGAACTGTAGAAGAAATTTAAAGAAATATGAAATTGTACTTAAAGCATCTAGAGGTCTAGACATTTTCAGCAAAATTCATTAACACTTGAAGTAGTGGAGAATTGAAGTGTCATCACAGGCTCAAAAGCATGGTCTGCTGTGCCAGTACCGAGTACTGAACCGATTGCCTGGCGGCCCGCGCCGTGCCGTGCTAGGCCTGTACCGATACAGTAGAGGAGGCGGGGGAGAGGGCGAACGGCAGAGAGGAAAAGAGAGAAAGAGAGAAGGGGGAGAGAGAGAGAGGGAGGCCGATAGAGACCGGTGGAGGGCCGTCGGAAGCCGGCGCCCGAGCAGGAGACGGAGGCCGCAGCCGAGTCCCCTGTTTCGGACTTCACTTAAAAATTGCGAAATTTTTTAGCGGCCAGACCCCTGTTTCGAACGAAACAGGGGACTCGGCCTCCGCCTCCTGCCCGGGCGCCGGCCTCTGCCGGCCTCCCTCCCTCTCCCTCCCTCCTCCGCTCTCTTTCTCTCTCTCTCTCTCTTCATCTCTTTCCTTCTCCTCCCTCTCCGGCAACGGATTTCGTTTTCGTTGTTGGAACCGTCCCGATCTGCCGCCAGGACGGCTCGGTACGATCAGAACGGTCCGGTTCGAAACGGTTCCGCCAACTCTGCTCAAAAGTATCCATTGACATGAAACTCGAAAATGCAATGCCCAGTGCTTGCAGTTCTGGCTGATCTAAATAGGGTACTTTTTCAGACTACCAAGGAATAATGCCCTGTTGTGTTTTGTCTTTTCCAAAAATGTCAGCAGTCCAAACTTCCAAGAACTAAAATGTTCTATTCGAGCAATGAAGTGGTTACATAGTGAAGAGCATTCGTGGAGGCATGTATTTGAAATGGATGACTTAACAACTTGACTATTAATTTTATCAGCATATTAAAAACTTCTCATTATATCTGTGTTTGTTTTATTGTTTTTACATGATTATTGGAACCCTCACCTTGACTTATGTGGTGGACATGTTTGATATTATAGTGTCAGACAAAAAAGGGATATGAATAATCATCTTCTTGGTTAAGCCTAAAATTTTTGTTGCTACTAAATAATAAATAAGTGTTTACTGATTTACTCATGTTTTATTTGTGTATGTCATCTTGATAATAATACAGGTGTGCTCTGGATGCTGAACTTTGCAAATATGTTGGTGAAGCTTATCCAAAAGGAACATGTGCAGTTTATTGTACTCGTGGGAAAGATGTGGAAGGACCAGGAGCTGATTTTGAGTTTGCAGTAGTGATTTCTGCCGCTAGACACAGCCCACAAAATTTCTGGTGTGTTTTAAGTCCGTAATGACTTTATTTCCATTATTTCTCTGTTTGGAAAGTGTAGGTATTCTTGCCTATAGGTTTCACAATAGCCAATTTCTTTTTTTTTTTTTTTAGTAGCATGTACCATGCTTACTGATTGAGGACAGTACAAATTATCAAGCAGAAATTCATGCTAGACATGCTCATAAGGTTAACCATGATAAACAGATCTTGATTCTTTAATACAAGAAATCCTACTTTTATGTCAAGTCTTTTATTTGACCTTGCTGCTTGCACCAAAAATTTGCTTCAATTCGCAAGTATACATCATTCTGATCATAGTTGAAATGTTTTCCTGATTTTTCTTGATCTGTTCTTCGCCTGTCCATAATTGTTCGATTGGTTGGATTATTATTAAATTATATGTCAATAATTATTCTCCATGTTTTCACGAATGCCCAGACCTTGTGAACAAATTAACTGATACTTATATTCCAATAATTTTGATAAATGACTTATCGACGATTTCTCTCTCTTGCTCTCTACATATATATACATATATGCATACACATGTGTATACATAATTATATTCATACACACACATGTATATATATGTGTATATATCTGAAACGTAGCTTTCTAGCTTAGCATGTATTTTGTTTATACATAGACATAAACAAAGGCATGTGTTAATACATGCTTGAAATTTATCAATTATTGAAATGATATTAGTGTGGTAAAGTTGGAAGGAAATAAGATTGATTAAAGATAATTATGTATGAGGTAGTCAAGCATCTCTGCATGATTTTTGCTAGAATTTACACTGATATGTCAGGAGAATAATTATTTTTTCATAAGCTTTTTCTCAGCTAATGGCAATTTTGGGAGAAAATTTGACAGATCCATTGGATCAACTCTTTTGCAGTATAAATAAATTATTTCACATATTTTATTTATTTTGAACTTATATTTGTTTCTCTACGTGGCAAAGGTTTTTCTATTTTCTATTTTTCTGAACTCTAAATCTACTCTTGACAGTGACTATCATTTGCATATAGGATTTTATTAGTAATTGACAACTAGCTAGTATTCAACGTACATTCATAAACAGGTACCCTTGCATTCACTTATTGTGTAAGCAACCCATGTATGTAAATTTCTGTATCGCTTTGTACTTATGCAGAATGGTAGATATAGCTTAACTGATTGAGACATATTTGTTGGTTCTTGTGGCTCTTATGGGGAACCTAAATATCACTGCATTGTATTATGCAGCAATGGGAGTTGGCGCTCAATTTGGAAATTGGAGTTCAAGGATGAATTGCAAGTCGTGGAAATAAATGGAAAGATGCAGGTACTTTATGTGAAAGCAAAGAATTTCTTGTAATGTTGCATATCTTGCACAAACTAATGCCTAAGCATATGCAGGTTGGTGCCCACTATTTTGAAGAAGGAAATGTTCAGCTGGATGCAAACAATGAATGCAAGGACTCAACCATCATGCAGGTCATGCAGCAGTCATATTTCAGCTTATGCAATTTATTCTCTGTCACCTGTATCTGCCATGCTAGATATATGCTCAATAAAAAAAGTATAAAAATCTAAGTTTTAAGCTTTATCATCATAAATAAGAAAAGCCTAAAGCCATTTAATATGAGGTTGGTTTTGTGGATTCAACATTGCTAGTAGTTCCATTCTTTAGACTCAACTTTATAGGCAATTTTTTCACATTCCTTTCACCTATTCAGCCATGGTTTTCATTTAGCATGACACCCATCTTTTCTTCAACATGAGTCCAAAGCAACTTCTCATTTAGGTTTGTCCTTGGCTTGTTAAATGTTACAGTACTCGGACCCTGTTACATTATATTCCGTAGTGGTCCAATGGCATGTTATATGCTTAGATCAATTTATTTGTGCTTGAAGGTCTATCAGATGCTATTAAACTGTATCTGATTTCTCTTAATAAGCAGCATGGATATCATTACTGCCACTAAGACACTGCCCTTTTTTCAGTCCCCTGAAGATTGTGCTGTTTCGGTAACCAGCATGATTGGCCATCATGAGTCTGAGTATATGGCTTCTCTTGAGGTTTCAGTCTCTCTTTGTGGTTTTAATGAATCATTTATATTTAAAATATTTAGCAACAGAGTATCTTCTTTCTATTGTCTATGCAGGCATCGTATCTAAATTTGCCCGACACGACTTTCAAGGTAAGATTAGACTTTGAGGAAGTATAATTCATTATCGTTAAATAAGAATGTTAAATACCTCAATCAACCTGTCCCATGCTTTGGCAAAATCAAAACTGATAGAGTTTAGGTCCCCTTATGGTAATACTTAGTACTTTACTGAGGACAGATATTCAACAGTTTTCACATGGAAATGCCTGCATGAGGAGGGGATGATGATTAGGTAAAGTGTTTTTCCCCAAGAAAACTCAATGTTGGATGGAGCAGCCGAATGATATCTGTCGTTTCTATAAACTTGTCCAAATATATCATATGGCAACATAAAGCTTGTGATTGTTAGCAGAAATATTTTCCCATCCATTGAACTATGAAAACAGCTGAAATTATTCCCTTTGTACTTTGTATTACATGTAGCAATTATGTTTTGTGGGATAAGGGAAAGATCCTTAACTACCCTCTTCTTCTTCTTCTTCTTCTTTTTTTAAATGTTCCTTCTCTTTTAAAATTTCCATCATGAGATGCTATTAAGAAAATGAAAGCTGGTCATTCTTCAGACCAATTCTATCATTCATTTCTTTCTATCATTAAATTGTTAATGTCTTTTTTTTTTGCCTGCTGCAATTGACTTGATCAAATCTCTAATGTAGGATCTTCGAAGGAAACTTCCAGTTACTCGTACTCTGTTCCCATGGAATAATACTTTGCAGTTCAGCCTTACCCGAGACATTTCAAAAGAACTTGGAATTGGAAAGTGAAGGAAGGTACAGGCCAGAGGTGAGGTTGGCATTTTCGTTTTTGCATTTCAACTTCAGGCTCCTTCGTCATGCAAATGTTAATATTTTCCAGTTCTACTAAATTTTCCTTTTAGGATGAGGTTTCTTTCTTCTGATATATTTGGAATTCCTGTCAATTGCAAATTGCAACCTTTTGTACTCCCCTGGGATTTTATCATTTTAAATCTTTGAGGAAAAATCTTTGCAATTTTCTATGATATTGTTATGCAGACCTCATTCAGAAGGTAACACTGAGTTTTTGGTTCACCAAGCAAAAGCGTAGCTGAAAGAAGATTCAATTTATAGACCTGAATATATCTGACTGCTTCCTTGCTTGTGCACTTGGCCTTGTTTCTGAAAATTCAGGACAATTTGCTACTTCGTTGCACAGACCTTGTTATCAATTGAGTTGTATGCTCAATTTTTCAGAAAATTGTGCAATCGGTTATAATGTCATTGTGTTATAACCATTATACAAATCAATTCATACTGATTGCTGATATTAGCATTCTATTTCAAACGTGAATATAACTGTTCCCGCATTTTGTTTCAGGGTTGTTAGCTGTGGACCAAAACATTGGCACTCAAGGGTTGGCTTCATAAAATTCTTTTTTCAGAAGTTGTCTTCAAATAATTCATTTCTAGCAAAGTTAATACATCATTTAGAAACTTCATATTAATATTGAACTTGTTGGAAATTATCCTATCAAAGGTTTCTGATGTTGCTCTATCAGAAAGGCAGCGCTCTATCAGAATGGCAGCATCACTGTCATAGTCATGAACCATTATAACTACAGGGTTTCATTTACACCAAAAGGACATTCTGTTTCAAAATGCTTCATGCATCCTAAGAAGACTAGACCAACTGAACTGTAAATCATTTTACTTTATTTATTTAATCTTTGGACTTGGTCTAGAGGAGTAGCCAAAAATAATAAGTTTCATTTAATGTAATATAAGATCTCAAAAATTCTTTTAACATTTTAGCTTATCAATTTCAAATGCTATTATGGCACTAATTTCAGTCTATACGTAGTTGTAACTTAAAATAGAACTTTTGACAACCAAAAGAAGGAAATGCTGTTTGTGTAATTCAACTCAATCATTTTTATCAGTTCAGAATTAGATAAACTTTATTGTTGCTGGTACATTCAATTAGCTCAAGCGCAGATAAGTGCATTATATTTAATTTAGATGAATCCAGTAAGGATCTTTTTTAAACAAATGTGGATGTTTCTTGCATGCATTAAATCATAAGAACTATCTTGCATGTGCAATATGCATGATGGTTTGAGTCAAAGGAGTGGAACTTGGGGAGGGGGGTGTGGAGGCTCACTCTCAGAGTTCCCAATATAATAGTAGAAGATAATAATTTAATAATGATGTCATATTATCTCTTTAGATGTCATGATTCACAACAAACAATTTAGGGTGCCGAGGTTTCTCATAATGATCCAGATTAATTGTACCATTATTTTCTTGTCTGTATCAGCATGTTTCTTGAGGTCTACATATCCAGATTTATTGATTCTGGAAGTGTTGCAACAGGTTCAGTGATTACGTGCTTCTCCTGGATACTCGACTTTTCTGTCTTGCTGGCGTGTAGCCTTTTTGAATGCGAGAGCTGGTGGTGGTGACTCCAGGCTGATTAAAGCAATGAAATTGCTCAAGCACTTGCAGAAGAAAGCCAATCAGAAGATCTAATATCACCAGGTCCTAGTGCAGAAGGTAGCCAGCTCAAAAGATTTCCAAGTTTTCCCCTCCCCACATTTTATCATCCTCGATGAACTTGTACACCCTCTGGTTTTATGTTTTTTTACACCGAAGTTTTTGTGGTTGAATTTATGACTCTGAGTATCACCTTGTTGTCTTCTGTTCATTAGTGTGAAATTTATATCAAGAGTGCCATGTTTGAATATTTGCAGCTTGCTCATGCTGAACTTTGCCATGCCATATATGAAGCTTACGCACTGGATTATAAAATATGACCAGTTGCTTTCTGGTTTCTGGAAATTATGTTGATTCTGTTGAGGAAATTAAAGAGATGGCTTCGATATACAAGCATCCCACATCAAATTTTTAACCATTACTAAATTCCTAGTAGATAAACAGAGATATACTGTACCAGACATCTTGAATTGCTAAACTTTAGCCCTGTCTGGTGGAGCTAAATAGCATTGACATGCCGAGGTGTTGGCTGCTAGGTGAGATGTTTGATGGTTTCGTCGCGCACTTTGTTTTTGGGATTTTGCAATTCACAGTTGACACTTCGTAGGAATTGGTTTCTTAAGAGCAAAATTTGAAGTTAAATAATTCTAATGCAAAAAAAATGCCTTGATATGATCGAAGACATGGTCGCTGCTAACATGAAGAAACAAGAAGGATGCCTGACGATATCTCAGAATAATTAGGAAAAGGGAAACATTTTAAAAAATTATTTCAGCATTTTTTTTCTTTTCTTTTTTGAGCAAAATTAACATGATAGTTCTAAAAAACAGTTGTTATAATGTTTTATAGGCCAATAATGATCTTGAGCCTTCTCCTTTAAATGCCAATATATGACAGCTAAACGCTGAGTCATGAACATTATTATATCGCATATTATTATGTGACAGTAATAGCAACCATTCGCTTCACCTTTAACTGCCTAAGATTTAAGATGAGCAATGCTATTGAGCTCTGTTATGCATATAACAGCAATTCTCTTTGCCATGTGGCAAGAAGGGATTGATGCAACTCATGAAATTCACTGCCACATTGGATGGAGTTGCCAAACCAGCAATTTTGGCCAGAGTAAATCTTCAAACTTTCACATAAGACGAGTAAATTGAACAGTGATTAGGAGGAGTTTTCTATGGAAATATGAAAAATAAACTTTGCTACTACCAAACTTCAGTTCGGATGGGATCATCTCTTGTCATTCAGGCAAGAGATCATAATTTTGATTGGAGTCCCTCTCAAGGATGGTGTGGTAGAAAGATGTTCCTCGTAATTCGAAAAAATAATATTGCTTTCGGGTTACTTCATTCCCTGCTCTGACATGCCACCATAGAATTAGCCCAATGCTTTTAGGGTTCGAGCTATATTTTTCATGCGAAAAAATGATTCACCTCATTAGATTGCGCAACATCTGCTTCAAGACCTATACAGGTGTATCGAAAAAAAATTTAAGTGCTTTGAGATCTGTGCAAGATGTGATCTAATGGTTGATGCTGTAAAAAGAAATCAATCATGGCACCCAACTAAACCCCTTGTTGCACCAATTTCTGACTGCCATGACAGAGCTCGCTGGGCAATTGAGCTGGGATCGGCAGCAGTACTTCTGAGAAGTTGCAGTCTTGCAGAGTTAGCCTTGCTAGTTGCTACTAATCGCTACCAATGACCATGAATACAAAGTTTGGGATACATTTCCCCAAGATCTGGGATGCATCCGTAACTCTATAGGACAAACGGGGGCAATCAAGACTTTTCAAAATTTAACGGTCGAATTCCAGAATGGTGAAGAAGGTAGCCGTTGAATGGCTTTCAAAAGTGGATCCCCCCACTCCTTCAAATTTCAAATCCCCCACCCAACCCACCTTCCATAAACCCAGAGAACTCGTCTTCCATCTTCTATCAGCGGAATCAAAGGAAGCCCAAGAAGGAAGGAAGATGGCTCTTAGATCCCTCGACAACGCTCTCCCAGCCACCATCGAGAGGCCCAAAAAGATCACGAAGGTCGCTGCTCCCGCGGCAAAGATCTCTGCTCCTGCCGAGGTTCCTCGAGGTTCAGTCATGAATGATGAGAACGCGGCACCTCCGCCGAAGGTTGTGGAGCAGTGCTTGGAGTACACCGCTTCAGAAGACCTCAAGGCCCTGCCTGACCCCGAAACCAAGATCGCGGTAAACTAATTATCTAATTGATATATAGATTCAATCTCAATCAAAATGGTTTTTTCTTTTCTAGGAGAGAGATCGAGTTTGCATGGGCTTTGTTTGCATCGTTTATGCGATTTCCTCTTTCAAGGCTTCTTTTGTAGGATTTGTCAGTTCTTAGTTTTAGACGATTTTTTCCGCGGTTGATTCCTTCTTTCTTCCTTCCTTTTCTTTAAAAGCCCTTTCTTTTGATCATAGCTTCCATGAGTGGCAATCTCAAATAGGCAGATGGAACAAGATTCTCTTTTTTTCTTTTAAAAAAAAGTATGCAAAACTTGTTTGCTGTACGTTTGATTTGAGGCGAGGAACCATTAATTTTGGATGCCGATTTTTAGGTGACTCTTTTTTTTTTCTTTTGGGATAATTCTTGTCGAGCAAAACGTTGGCACGCCACCTTTTTCTTTTGGATATTTCTGTGCCGTTTACATCTTAACTTTGTGGCTGGATTAATCAGAGTTTGTTGGAGGAACTGGAATCAAGAGACTGGCTAAAAGTGTGTGCAGCTTTGAATGATGTTCGCCGGCTCGCACTTCATCACTATTCTTATCTTCTTCCGATCCTGTAAGTTTAAATCTCTTCTTTCACAGCTCTAAAAACTAGTGCTACTGCTCATTAGAAGGGACCTGAAAAAAAATCTTGCTTCATGTCTGAGGGGACATAGATGGTGTTCCAACTATTTTGGAGGAGGGAAAAATTTATCCTAAATTGATTTACATCTATTGTTTCTTTTATATTTTTGCAATCTTCTGTTAAAAATTATGCCTGACCTTAGCATATTTTTGTCATAGAAATAGGGTTATATTTGATCTTAATGAATAAATATTATGAGGTTGGCGTTTTTTTTCTAACTCAAGAAAAACAAAGAATTCATGGTTAACAGTTTCTATCATGTAGTCTAGTTTTGATCCTGTTACTAAGTGGCTTATGACTTTCACAACATAAAGGGCGAGTATGAATAGTATCAGTTGGAGACTTGGATTACTAAGAACAATTTATGACCACCTACGTTTATCCTAGAAAGTATTGACAGATAAATAAACTTAGTCTCATTTTTTTTAAATTTCAAGACTTTGAGATATAATTGCTATATGCTGGTCTCCGAGAATTCTTAATAGTGAAGTCTTTGCTATTTTCCTGGTGGCATTGACGAAAAAGAAAATTTTTGCTTTATGTTGACTAAAAAAATTTGTCGCAAGAAATAAGGGAAGATGGAGCATATTTGAGCTAATGATGTTATTCCATTTAATCTTATGATGATTAGGGGAAATGTGATGCTGGTAATTGTGAAAGCAATGAAAAATCCAAGAAGTGCATTGTGCAAGACATCGATCATGGCTTGTACCGATATCTTTCATTCCTTTGGGAATATTTTGCTATCTACCTCCGAGGAGTCTGCTTTTGATCAGCTGGTATTTTCTCTTAACACCTTTGCAAGAATTTCTGTATCAGATGAGGGATGTGGAATGGTTCACTTGCATCTAGTTTAATAGTCCTTTGTGTCTATCTTGTCGAAGAAATGTCTAATTAAACATGATCTGGAATTCCAACTTTTGCTCTTTGATTTCCTAAATTACTTAATATGGTGCCCAGAAGTGGCAGTGGCTTCGCTTGATATGGCCTGTAGTTTTCCAAAAGTGGCTTAGGAATTTTAAAGCCTGATGACCTCTGCATATTCGCTTGCAGTTGCTGCAGCTTCTGCTGAAAGCATCTCAAGACAAGCGTTTTGTATGCGAAGAAGCTGAGAAGTCACTGGAGAAAATGGCTGTTTCTGTGCCTCCTCTTCCATTACTCAAGAAGCTCCAATCTTACGTTAATCATTCTAACCTTAGGGTGAGGGCCAAGGCTGCTGTTGCCATATCGAAATGCGTCTCCAAGATGGTGAGTATGAAATGCTGCATCTCCACTGCTTGTTTATTTTTTAAGCTCAAGCTTAAAAAGAAAAAAAAAATCCATGGTTGTGGTATAAAATCTAGAATAGAAGAGTTTGTCCATAGGATTCTCATAAATACAAGGTGCAGGCAGATTTTGAATCTTTTCTATTTAGAATAAAAAAAAAGATTCTCAATGGACCTAATGTTTTTAAGGGGCAATACAATTTGTTTCAGGGCATTGAAGTTATGAAGGCTTTCGGGCTAGCAGCTCTTCTTCAAATGTCAGCTGAATTGCTGAATGACAGACTGCCAGAGGCACGTGAAGCAGCTCGAAGCATCATAACTTCAATTCATAGTGGGTTCGCAAGACAAAATGAATTGAAAGTGGGTGATGAAACATCGGATGCAGAATCATGGCAGAATTTCTGTTCTTCGAACTTGCCTCCCATTTCAGCACAGTCAGTAGCGAAGATTGTTTCACAGTAGATGCCCTCTTCATGTTAAATTTTATGTTTGTATTCTTTTCAATGAAAACTAAAGTAGTTGTCAATGAAATTTCACGTGGCTAGTTCTTACCATGTCAACTTTCATTGCTTTTGATAAATTTTTCAAGTATTAACATCTTAATGTGCTCTCCTATTGGTTCAAATCCTGGATATTGCTCCAAAAAATGTGCTTTCCTATTACTTTTGTATGATATCATCTAAAGAAGCTAACACAAAACATATGTATTCACAATGACTAATTGGAACACAGGAGCTCATATATTAAGCCATGCAAGAACAGTTAATACTCTTGCCAATCATTCAGTGTGCACCGAATTGGGCTGCAAGAACTCCTGATCGCCAAACCAAGAAACTTCTTGTTAGTTTGAACCACGAAAGTTTATTTTCCATGGAATGAGTTGAGCTGGTTGTTTACAACATGGACTTGTTTAGACAGTGTCCTTTGAGATCACAGGTTCAATTGGATATGATTCATTCTTCACAAACACATTGATCTGAAGCATCACTGAAAATTTGCAATTGTATCTCACCACCATACAAAAGGCTCTTCTCAGAGTTTTTAATGAGGAGGAGGTTTGCAATTATCTTTCGGCATGGAGTTGCCTGCAAGACCAATAGAAAGATGCGATTTAAAAGTAGCAACTCCATATTTTGTTGGAACAATACAGAGAAGAATGTATACCTTCTTAACATATTAATTCAGAGCAAAGGCAAAAAAGAATACCAAAAATTTCCACGATCATTGCAAGCTATGCTATATACACGTCTGGAGAAAAAAATAGGCTATATGTTTTTTTCTCCTTTGTTCCAAATCTGGATATCATTACTCGACCGTTGGCATAATTGTTGTTAAAAGGTATCCAACATGATCCAGACACTAAAGCTGGATGGCAGTTTATTATCCAGTCGTATTAACTTAAAGCTGTTTCAATGTGATGCAAGTTTTGATTGATGAAAATGAAATGGGAAACATCCTCATACTTGTTGCATCAACCAGCTACTGAAGATATCCAAGGGTTCTTCCAAATTTCTATTTGTTTGGTATTTGCTGCATCTTTGTGACTATGACCACATGAACTAACTTGACCTCTATAGTTCCAAGTTGCAGAGTACAAGCTTCTTATCTGGAAGATGCTCTTGATCTTTAACAGGAGCAACCAACTCATCCAATACCTTACAGATAATCTTAGCTACAGGATGAACCCTGTCCTCCATGATAAAGACATGAACCTTTTTCTCAACTCAATCCAACTCATTCCTGTATCCTTCTTCACTCCTCTCTCCTTCATCTCCTTTATAACTCTACCCCTCTCCTCTCATCTTCCTTCTGATGAAGATATCTTAGCCAGCAGCACATAGGCTGCTGAGCATTCTGGTGCCACAGGAAGCAAGCAGCGAGCTGCATATTTTCCCATCTCCAAGCTACCATGAATGTTATAAGCCCTAAGCAATGCCTGCCAAAGAAGTGGACTAAGCTCTAGAGGCAACTCTTCTACGAGTTCTCCTCGCATCATCCAAAAGTACTGTACGACCAAGTATATCGACAACACAAGCATAGTACTCTATCCTGGGAATCATCTGAATGTATCAGCTACCGGTGCCTGAATAAAGCAATGGAAGTTCTCTATCTTGCAACCAATGAATACATTTGCCACCCTCAGTGGACCAAGAAAACCTGCCATGGTCGCTAGGTATTGAGTTGATTCAACTGCAGCAACATCATCAAGCCGGTTAGTTGGTGCAATACCAACGCTACAATCTAGTTGGATTGGCATTGGATCCTTGTCGACTGGTTCACTACTTACATTGCTATCTGGTAGAGTATCCAAAACAGAGACCCACGTCCAGGTATCTCCAACTTTTTGCTATGGCACTAGTCTTGATGCGATGGAGGACCGATTCAGCATTACAGCCCTCAAATAGTTTTTGGATGTTTTTGAGCTGAGTTCTTCTTGGCTTTTGAGCTTTTTCGAGCTCTGGAGTCTCCTTTCATATTCCTATTGCTTGGCTATAACCCTTCTTTTTTTTTTTGCGTAGATGCCTGACTGTTAACCTTCTCTGCAAGGGAAAAAAAACCTTATTTTAGTCCGAGATACCAATTGCAAGAAAACATGTTTATTTCAAAGAACATTAAGACAAGATATTATGAACAACATGTGGAAGCCTCCACATATCAATGACTTAGGCTCTGTTTGGAGGAGCTCTTAGTAGTAGAGCTTTAGAAGTAGAGCTGTCTGAAGCAGAGCATTTATAAAAAGCTGTTTGCTATTTGATAACTACATTTCTAAAATGCTGTGGCACTTTAACATGTGTTTGATAAACAAACTGAGAAAATACTTTTGTGTGACAAAATAGCCATAAAGAACATTACTAGTATTATATAGTAGAGCATAATAAAATATAATATATATTAATACATAAATATATGATATAGTATAATATTAATGTAATATAATATTATATTATTATAATATAATATTATAACATTATGTATTATAGAATAATAATTTAATATAATATTAAATTATTTAACATAACATATCAATGTATTATGATATAATGTAATATAATATTATATTTATAGTATAATACAATAATAAATATATAAAATATTATAATTATTAGTGTAAATTAATTTTTCATCCTTCTAATTACCATTTATCTCTCTAACAAATTTTCTAGCTAAGTGATAAAATTAGTTAAATAATTACTAATATATATATTTATTTATTTATTTAGATCAGATTATTTGCCACTCACTCATTATTTTTTATTTATTTATTTATTTATTTATTATTTTATTTTATTGAAATATAGAGGGGTCTTCGGCCATGGATGGTGATCAGCATGGTGGCTGCCACCGTGGGCAGCCACGAGCTCCCAAAACAAAAAAGAAAAGAAAAAAAAGGAAGAAGGAACAGAGGCGGCGGCATTGAGAGGAAGAAGAAGATAGAGAGGGAGAGGGAGAGGATGGGTGAGAGAGGAAGAGGCGGGATGAGGGTTTTGGAAGAAAATAGTGTGATTTAAATGAGGGTATTTTGGTCCAAAAAATAGCTTTCCGATAAAGCTGAAAACAGCATTTTTGGAAAGCTTCAAATTGGAGCTTCTTCTCAAAAGCTGTTTTCAGCTTTCCGCAAAAGCTGAAACAGCTTTTCGAAAATTTTACCAAACATTATTTTTTTATTTAAAAGTACTTTTGGAGGGCTAGAAAATGCTTTTTGGCCCTCAAAAAGCTCCCCCAAAGAAGGCCTTAATCTAATTACAGGCTAATATTGCACGAGCCTAATTTATGCAACTAAAATAACTCTTTGTTATTCAAAGGAAAACAAGTATATGAAGGCTAAAGTTTCGAACAGGAAAGAATAATCTAAGCTGCAAGCAGATCCATTAGAACTAAGAGATGACAGACCAGCCTATGACTCGGACTCAGAGAGATTGAAGTTACAAACCAAAATACTTAAGGGTTCATTTGGTTGGAGTAGCCTGGCATGGGAATATAAATTTTATGTCAGATTACTATGAAAAGAGGATGTAAGAAATATTACTAGAAGGTTGATATTTTTTTCTTATACTAGATTATCGAATGAGATAATTTGAAATTATCGTTGCTTGATGGAAGTACCCCTACTTTTTTCATTGAAATCGACACATACCTATTTTAATATTGTCAATCCTAAAATAGTTCTAATTCATCCTAATTCAAAACATACCATTTTTGGTGTTTAAATATACTTGCTTAATAAGAGAATTAAAAATACTAAAAAATTTTTATTATAAAAAAATAAACTTTCAAATATATGTATAATTAATTTAAAATATTACTAACTCATGTAAATATATTTAATATTTGAAATAGTCGATATTGACGGCCTTCATGTAAGTAGGGCCATAAATGACTAGCAAATGGAATGAACAAAAAAATATCGTTACTTCAATTATTGTTGCAACATTTTTATATAACATTACCTCCAACCAAACATAATAATTTTTTTCTGGTGTCATTTTTTTGAGTAATTTTTTCACCAACCAAATGAGATAAGTTTGTTTTCCCTTGCAATTATTTTTTCAAATAAATAATTTTTAGAAATCATCAGATTATCCTGTAATCTAACATATCTTAACCAAATGAACCCAGAGAGAACAACTATACATATTAAATAACTAAACATATGTATATACATAACGGTAAGGAAAGGGACAATAAGAAAAACGGTGTGGAGGTTGCGGTTTATGTTTTGGAGTTCAAAGGGATTTCATGTAGAAAGTTTCCTTCTTTCTAATGTCCATTATTTGCAACTCTTGGATGCATGGCACATGATAGGTAGAGAATAGGTAAGCATATACAGGAAAATTCCTAAGAACATCAACACTACAAGGCTATGACTTAAAGAAACTGATGTTACAAACTAAAATTCTTAAGAGAACAATTTTAGATATTAAATAAATAAACATATGTGTGTCTATGCCTATATATATATATATAAGAAAATTTCTAAGAACATACCCATATACGTGTGTATTGATAGAAAAGCTCCATAGATAACGGGCTACACAATAGAGGAGAGTCCTCTCCCGATCCTCTGAACCTAGATTATTTGATGCAAGTGCTAAAGACTATACCAACTTGATGAGCAGAAATCACCCAAATATTTATTTTAGTAAGCAAAATGGATGTAAAGAGGGAAAAACACCATTAATCAATAAACACCATTAATTAATATATATTCGATGTCGTCAACTTAAGCTTCATCCCATGACTAACAAATTGGAAAGATCATAAACTTGGAAACTCTAATCCAAGCTAACTCATATGGGCCTTAGCATGCCAACATGCAGTCCGATTTTATATTGCATCCACTTAGGTCATTGGATTATTTCAAAATACCCGATTCGGATCGGACCAAATCGTCAAAGACCCGACCCGACCCTCAACCGACCCGTTACCGACCACGCCGATTTGAAGAATATAAATATACTGCACCCTTAGGGAAAATCAGAATGGAAGGCTCTAGTGTTTAAATACTTTCTTCCAGACCTCGCTAGAGTAATTTTTCTTCGCCTACCGCTCGTGTTATAATTAGGGCTTGAGAATTTTCGTTCCCAGAACCATAAATTGAGGGTTCGTACCCAATCTTTTTTCGTTGATTCTTGAGTTCTGAACCTCCGGAATCGACCCCTTCGATCCCTGCTCCCCGGGAGCCGGATTTGGGCAGTGGTTGACTTCTTTGTCTCTCTTCTAACCCGTGTTCTTGATTGCAGGCTTCTTAACTTGGCTGAAGATGGTGCGTAAAAATTCTTTCTGACCGATTTTTCATTTTTTTCCCTTTTTGAATATAAATTTGTGGGTTCTGTCAGGGTTCATATGGAATTAGGGCTGCAAAGATTCAATTTTTCCGAATTTTCTGTATTTTTTTAATTTTTTTTAGTCCTTATTGGTGGGTTATTCTGATTTTGTGATGATACTTTTGGCGCTGCTTTCCAGCTTCCGCTATCGCTCCTGAAGACGGCTCAAGGGCATCCCATGGTGAGATACCTGTGTTTGCTTTTTTCGGTTTATTATGCTGGGGTTTTGTTTCTGGATAAGTTTTTCGTGATATCGGTAGTTATTTAGCGTATTGATTGATGGCGTTATTGTCTTGCGACAGCTGGTGGAGCTGAAGAATGGGGAGACGTACAATGGGCATTTGGTGAACTGTGATACCTGGATGAACATTCACCTTCGTGAGGTCATTTGTACTTCGAAGGTGACTGCTTTGTCTTGCTTTATGTACTGATGTTTGTTTTGTTCAGGTGGAATTAGATAGGCTTTGTCCTGTGTTCCTTATAGGATCTCATTGTGGTGTAGGATGGAGATAGGTTTTGGAGAATGCCTGAATGCTACATTCGAGGGAACACCATTAAGTATCTTCGAGTTCCTGATGAGGTATGTAAGAGAACCTTTGCAGAAGAGTGTGCTTTTTCCTTTCCCCTCGCACTTTATTCTTGCGGTATTACTTATTTCAGATCCAACTAGTCATTTATCAATTGGAGTATCTCAAACCAATTCTGTTATTGTTTTCTTTTTTTATTTGGTCTGGACTTTTTTGCATGTTTGTTTGAAAATAATATGATGGGGGCAAAAGCCTATACCTGGAGAAGATTATGTGGAATTTTATTAAACCATACACAATTGGAAAAATGTGGTTCTTTTGCATGCGAAAACCCCCGCAAGTAACTAAGGGGTACATGTTCTTTCAAAATGATCCTTCCATATGTTCCTGTTTTTTTTCTCCTCTTCAAGTCCCTTGGTCCAAATACGCATTAGGTAGGACCATGTTGTTCTTCTCCATCATGGAATGTGTGCAATCCATTCTTATTTATGTTGTTCGCAAACCAGTGTGTTTTGGATAAAACGGGACATATACACTGATAAATTTGTTTGTGCTTATGTCTGTGTGTTTTTTTATGCAGACATGATACAAATAGTTATTTGTACTAGACATCTACATACATTGTTTAATCAATTGATGCTAATATAGCAGGCTACTGGTGCCATTACCATCTTGAGTTACAAAGAAGATGAATGCTTTGGGAAGATAATGTTCTGACGCCTATAAGCCTGTAATTACAGAAAGTAGCTTGTTTAGGGACCATATAAACATTACTGCCCAAGATAGACAAATCAACAATCTCCTTTTTTTTGATATTTTTCAAAAAGAAATATTCCTATTTTTCCTCATCTTTGAAGCAATCTTTCAGGTGAATATAATTTTGGGCAAGGCTTTTAAATTTCTGAAACTATGTCCTGACATTGTTCATTCTTTTGAAAAAATTGAGTTAGTATTAGAGTATAAATTTACTAGTTTCTATGTAGTGCATGTTGAACTAGATCAATTGATAAAATGCAATTTGGGCTGAGACAGGTTCATTAAGCAAATTGGGGTTAGAGTTTTTGTAGAAGGAAACCTAGCTGACCCAATGGTAGATACACTGTCTGATGGAACGGTAGCTTTTATTCCCAAAACATGTGCCAGTCCAAATGTGTATGAAAAGATAAAGTCATGCATTCAGTGATAGCATCTAATTAACAATAAAATATGAAGACCTAACGATTATTAATTGATCATGCATTCTTTTTTAGGGAGACATGAGAAATAAGCATCAAAAGTTATTGTTGTAGAGAGTTAGCCACTCTAACGCATGCAAGTTGTTTCTAAATATATTTATCTTGAGCAGAACTACTATTGGAGATTACCAAGGTGCCCCAAGATTGAGTATTTTTTGGCAGTTCTCATTAACGGAGTAGCTTCTCGGATGCGTGTCCTAAATTGTCAAATTTAAAGTTCATGGCAAGGGAAATTGGTGGTTGAAAGTGGAGGTTCAAAAGGCAACTAATGATAAGCTTGTTGATAAGAAAAAGTTAAAAAAGAAATATAGTAGGACAGAACGTTATCTTGATTTCTCAACAAAGAGCATGGTTTAGTGAATTTGATGAAATATGCAACCTTTAGTGATCTTCATAACACACAAAAAAAGGCAAGCAAAAAGGAAAGATGAAGGAGAAACTAAATATCTATGCTGTATTTATGTGCATGAAAGATGGTTATAGTATCACTTATATAAGCTAATACCAATTTGGAAGGAATTCAAGAAGTTGAATGAAGGAGCATACAGTTTGAGGGAGATCCATGAAGGAAAGTTGTTTGAGATAGATGAGGGAATACATGTTTGGGATATTTTTTGAAAGTTCAGAAAATGATAGGGGTCTGATTGAAGAAGAACATTGAGAGTTATGCACAACTGACTCACGAACACTTCCAAACTAGTGACTTGGGCTAAGACAAGGATCAATGGCGTAGTAGAATTCATAAAACCAAGCTGAATTTAGAGGAATGGAGCTCATATTCATATATGATACTCTTGGCTCCTAGTTAGCTGGCTTCTTTATGGTAAAGTTGTCTAGCGTACAATCTGTTGTTTAATAGTCAATGGATGGTTGCTTCATTACTGAGAGGATTTTCTGTTTATTAAGGTTGTCAGAAACAAAAACCATGCTTAAGGCAACAAGACCTCATATCGCCTGAGGTGCTAGGTGCTAAAAAGGCATCTGTTAAAGAAAGCAAGGCCCTCATCTATGAAAAAGTTAAATAATTACATTAAATATAAATATTGTTTGTATTTCAAAACAATACACACATAATAAAATTGTTTATTCAAGTTTAAACATCTTAAATCATGATCATCCTGAAAAATTAGATATCATGTTTCACATCTTTGAAAACATCATCAAAATACCACTTCCCATAACATGTTTTTAAATAAAAATCAACAAAAATGAACCAGTAAACATCCTAAAACAGCTTTCAAGTTTAAACATGATAGTGAAATACAATTTTCTAAAACATGTTTTATGTTTCCCAACAATGCATAATGTTAAAGAATTAACCACCAAACATCTTATAGTAGCCCTTCATTAGTAAACTCACCTTGCTTGGGGATTGTGAGGTGCTTAAGGGTTTCCTTGCCCTGCCCAAGTACCTAGAGCGCCTTTGACAACACTACTATTTTTTTTTCATTTTTTCAAGTTATTCTCAATTTTTGAGTGTGCAGTTACACATCAATACATTGTAGAGGGTTTAATATGTTTGTGGTGTTTTGTAGCAGTTTTAATAGTTGTATTTGATATTTTATTCAACTTGAATTTTGGCTTTTTCATGCTTCAAGCCAAGGCCATGTTCTAGGCCTTGCCTATGTCAATTAGTTAGAACTGTGAGATGTAGGCTTGGAATATGGACAGCCTTATGTTTGGATGTTGTTTTGGGAGAGAAAGGAAAAGATAAAAAGAAGGGTTTTGTGTGTGTTTTGTTTTTTTTTTTTGGGGGGGGGGGGGGGGTGGGGCGCGCTGGTTGTAACTGTACTTGCTTAGGCCTTGTTCCAATGCTGATTATCCGCTGGTTCGTAGTTTAACCAGCCAAAGAAGAGCCTAAAATGCCATGATACTTTAGTCGGTCAACGCCCTAAAAAGTAGACAAACTGGTTAACTTAATTCATGGGGGAGGGTGAGATAAAGTTAAGGAGGTCTCTCTTCTCTCTCTTTAATTCAGATTTTCACAATTTATCCCAGTAACCTCGGAAATGTCAACCAAACAGCAGATAACTTTTAACTGGAGGTGGTTACCAATTGTTAAACCTATCTACCCCCATTTAGCTATTCAGCGTGCAAGCATAGCCGTAGCCTCTTTTCTATTTGCTTTGTTGATATATATCATTTATATTAGATGAGTATTTCTAAAAGTTCTCATATTTTCTTTTCATCTTGCCTTATGATTTTGTTTTTGTGTTTCAACAACATTATTTGGTGCCTGATTGGTGCAGTTTGTTGTATAAATGTAAATAGGCCCCATAGCAGAACATATTTCCCTGCATGCATAGTGATCCAAGGAAAAGGAATTCAATGCGTGCAAAAATAAAAACTATTGAACCATATCTAGAAAAGTGACAAAAAGGAATTAGCTCGCTAGAACTTTTAAATGTGACTAGCTTGAATCAGCACATGGACTTGGACAACGATAAACTTGACCAAGATACAAATAAAATTTTAATATGCAATAGAATAGAATGTTATATATCTAGCTGCTTGTTTATTCCCATGGAAAGTTGAAAAGCTATCATTTCCTAGGATGGTGCATCACGCCCTTTTTTGTTCGAAAAAAGAAAGCACATCCTCTCTCATATGATCATATTGCTCTTGATCATCATTGATGGATTCTTTGTTTAATGTAATTGTCACATACTCGTAATTTAGCCTTGCCCATAGCAATGTCAACTCTTCAATTTTGGATATCAACGAGCATTTTTTGCCTCCTCATCAATGCTGCATGTGGAGATTTTTCTTACATAGAGTTGCAGGCTTGGGACCCAAGGGAATATTGACCCCTCCTCCACAAAGTTTATTTGCAATTTGAGTGGCTTGGAATAAATATAACTTTACCAAATGTTTGCAAACAATAGCTTGTTGAATTAATATCATTTAAATTACCAAACTTACTTGGTAGGTTCATCCAGTTGCCACAACCTTAAAACATGGAGAAACTAAGAGTCTCGTTTGTACTTTATGGCCAGCACATGCATTACCTTACCCATTCCTAGTCTCTTGTGTAGCCAATGAAATATATGTATGTTTTTATCCACATGGTTATTTTCTTGATGTAGATATATGGACTTTTACTGTCTTTTAGTAGGATTCTCATATCATTTCGTGTGACAACTTTGGTCTGTGCATTTCTAAAATTAATGCCCGATCTTTGATACACCAAGAGTGTGCGACTCCTTCAAACTGTAAGAAAGTGAATGATTATCAAATGATTTATTCTACAAAGAAATTATAAGTGCTTCTCTTTCAGTTGAGTAATGTCCCAAGGTCTGTCATCCATTAAACTAGAGATCTTGTCTTATAAATGCTGCAACACATGAGGTGCCAATACTTCAGAGTTCAATTACCATAGTAACCCCTGCTTAGTTTCCTGCTTGAGAGGGGTTTAGTGTGTGGTAGCAATAGCAACAGCTTTGGCAAACCAACATGCGGTCAAGTTGAACTAAGTATCACTCAAGTGCATTAATGTTTCCTGGACATTAATTTATGAGCGTTGGCACTTTTTTGGACATTTGGACACGACATAATAGGATGCAATACAAGTCAGCTGGAAACTCCACTTTCAAGTGCTTCCTGATACTTATTTTCGTGGAGTGTCATGTGAGAGATTCTTAGTTTTGAGTGCTAGGTACTTTTTGCAAAGTTTCATTATGCGTTTAATATAGAATTATCATGGTTATTTATCAACTTAAGTATCTTATCACATGTGAAATAGCTTAAGCATACCCAAGGAATAACTTAGGCTATGTTTTGTTGCTGACTAGTTAACCAAGGGGTAAATAGATTAAATTATTGATATCCACCATCTCCTAGTTCTAGAATTATTCATTATTTGGTTGATGTTCTGAGGGTTGTGGGATAAATTGTGGGGAAAAAAAATAAAGAGAGAGAAGAGACAGTTTCGCCTATCCTCCATGAAGTAAGACTAACCAGGCTAGCCTGCTTTCTGAGCATTTATCAATTAAGCTTATCATGGCATTTTCGGCTCTCATTTGTCTAGTTAAACAACTACCATCCCCTAATCCTCACATAACCAACATCTAGATAGGACATAAAACAACTTGCAGACTCAGGGTTGTCTCTACATTTTTTTAGTTTCTTTATTTTGGAAAACAATGGCTTTAGGACACACCACACACATGCACACACATATAAATACATATATATAGCTAGACTTGGCTACGATTGAGTGAATCTCTACTCTGATCGGGTCAAGTCTTGATCGAACAATGAAAGTCTCACATCGATGATCCAAGCCATTGGATATTATCTATTACTACCTTTAAACAACTTACACACTAAAAATCATGTGATTAGAGACGGTTAGCCTTAGCATCAAGTGGTCAAAAAATTTATATTATTTCGTGTCATTTGAACTGTCCAAATATTTTAACCACTTGATGCATAGTATAAGGGTCGCCAAGTTATATAATTTTTGCTTTGTAAGCAGTTTAGAGATAGTGAATCACATCTAATGGCTCGGATCATCAATTTGAGCCCCCCCCCCCCCCCCCCCCCCAAAAAAAAAAAAAGCGCAATCTAGACCTAACCAGATTTGGATCTTCTAAGAGCATTTGGTTTAAATTGCTTCCTAGTTAAAAATAATGAAGGGCCTCTCAAAACAAAAACTAGTACAAGGTGATTATGATTTAAGATATATAAAATACGTCGATATTCTCTTTTAAATTTTTGAGCTTTCTTGCATATGCATCAAGCCGAGAAGAAATGAACATAAGAAATATAATTACCGAGCAAAAACGCAGTATAAACTATATAATTTGCAATTTTGAATAGTAGATCTTGATCTAGATATTTTTAAAACATAAACGGATCAAATTTTTAGCTAATCCATATGCTTCTAAACTAAGATCGAACTGAAATGTGATTTCATATCGTTGAAATGGTCAATTTTGTTTTCACTTGTTTCAAGGATATAAGATCTCAAAGATGCATCATTTTTGGTTTCTAACCAATATAAAAATGCCGTAGATCATGATCAACGGTGCTGATTTTTCATTTTGAGATGTCCTTCATTGTTTTTGACTAGGAAGCATTTGAAGCCAAGTAGTCTCGGAACCATCCCAGTCAGATTCTCTCTCTCTCTCTCTCTCTCTCTCTCTCTCTCTCTCTCTCGTGTGTATAGATAATTCCCGTGCTTATATTTTTTTGGAGGTTGCCATTTCCAACATTGGATGAGACTTAGAAACTTGGCAGCCATGCCAAGTGGTTAGTAACTTATGTTTAGGGTAACACTAAGAACACTTTGTTGCTAACCAAAGTTTATGCTTAAATATTAGGTGGGTCAGAGTTTGCCGTCTTCATACCGGACCCCGTACCGATGCCACACTAGCATAGTGTCGGTACGGTGCAGTACAGAATTTTTTCGGCATACTGGTACAATACCGCACCCGTACATGTACCGGTACTGAATCGGTATGGTACGGTACACTCTATAGCGTCTGTGTTATCACATGATATTACACTAAACAGGGTCTGGTTATTGAGTTTGTTTGGCTGTTGTCTTTTAGATTGACTCGTATCTATGTATATTGTGCTATAGAGATGAATGCAATCCCCATGTCCATTCTTCTTTCTTCCTCCAAACTGTTGTCTTGGGAAATTATATTTTGCTTTCTTCTTAGATGCATTATGCTCTTAACTTGTAGTAGCTAAGCCTCCTATTAGTGAATATATGATTATGCAAGTATCTGGATTTGCAGTACATAGTTTTCCAATTTCTTTATTTCATTTGATGTGCCAAAAAGAAGTTATAACGAAAGCTGCTTTTCCAGGTAATTGACAAGGTTCAAGAAGAAACTACCAAGAGCCGTTCAGGTAGATTTCTCAAACCTATTATAGTTCTGATATTATGAGAACTAAAACCTCAAGACACTAGAAATTTTTGTTACATCGTGAGGTAATAGATCAATGTTCATCCCTTATAAAGGTGAAACGATCATGTCCTTTTTCAATATATGGCATAGATTATTGAATGATCTTCAAGACATACTACAACAGTAGCCCATCAGTTCATTAAGTTCTTTTGACTATTTGTCTGCTGTTGGATGACCACTTAATTTCTGATTGAGCAAACTTGAAGTCTACCCCCCAACCCCTCCTCTTCCTCCCAAAAGAGATGCTGGTGAAGAGTATGAGCCATGGCATATAGCTTGTCTTTGTCCTCGTTCACATTACTTTTAGTGGCCCACATATTTGGCACCATCCTGAATCAATTTATTGTATGTTCTCTCTTCAGACAGGAAGCCACCTGGTGTTGGCCGTGGAAGGGGAAGAGGTAGAGAGGAGGGTGGCAGTGGTAGGCCTGCCAAAGGCATTGGACGGGGCCAGGACGATGGTGGCAAAGGAGGTCGTGGCAAGGGAGGAAGCAGCGGTAAAGTTGGTGGTGGCAGGGGTACGCTTTCCCCTCTTCATATCATCACTGTTTCTTGTTAGTCTTGTGAGCTTTCTTCGTGCATAAAAACTGACTCATGCTTATCTCTATCTATGGAATAAATCTTGACAGGCGGAGGGCGTGGCCGTGGCTGATACAGGTCAAGTAAATAAAATGTCGCTTTTAAAGGCTTTTCTTTTCTGTTGCATGGTTCAACCTCAATGTGAAGAATGAATCAGTTGATGTAACTTGTAAGATTGCTTCACCTGTGTTCTGGGCCTAGTGCATTACAGGTGCATGATATCATTTGATGTGTGAGGAATCTTTAGAGGATCTATTTACTTGTAGGAAGACTGAAGGAGACTATTCTCGTGTTCTTGCTTGTTCCATGATTTGCTTTTCTATGAACACAGATCAGTTGGAATATATGACAGTTTCAGTGCTTTCCTTCCCCTTCTCTCTCTCCCTCTCTTCCTCTCTTGTGTAATATGACAGTTACAGTTTCAGTTGGAATATATTGTGTGTGTATAATATAGGATTTTTTGCATGGATTTTTTTCTAAATATCGGATTTCGCATGAATATTTTTTCAATATTGATATTTGCATGTATACCCTCGTAAAACTCTGTTATTGTACAAATGTCTTTAATATATTGGTTGTTTTAATGGTGTTATAAAAAATTACATTTATATAAATTAAAAATAAAATAAAATTTTAAAAATTACGATATTATTTCAGTTTTCTCGTGCTATTGGGATTGCGGCCTCACAGACGTTTGCAATCGCGATCGTGATCCTGCGGGCGATTGCGATTCCAATCCTGCGGGTGATCGTGAAGGTGCTTGTAAGATTCCGATAAAACAAAGTTTACGTTCGGTCAAGTTCTAATGTTGCCGAGGGAAGTGTGTGGTGTTCTAAAAATGGTAATTAGGTGACCCTCTATTATTTTTTCTTGGCTCCTCCACGCGCTAGGTGCAACCACAGTAGCTTTACAAGCGCATATTTAACACTTCAAATATGGAATATAGGAAAATTTAGAGTTTTGGTGGATTTTGAAAAAATAAATGCTCTAAAAGTAATATCTATGAGTTTATTTCGATTTCACAGTGAACCGGTCATCGTTATTATTGTTGCCGTCATTGTTTCCATCATATTGTTTTCCATCATATTGTCGCTGCCATCATCATTACGTTTGTTATATTGTTGGTGTTCATCATAGTTGTCACCACTATTGTCATTTTCAATACTATCATTACCTCTTCCTTCATACTATTATTTTGATTGCCGTCACCTTCTCTATACTATCATCCGTCACCTTCTCTATACTATCATCCGACTTACCGCCAATATCACTATCATTTTAGCTGATTTCATATTAGCTACCACCATTTCTACCGTCATCACCGTATTTGTTTAATATATATATATATATATATATATATATATTTGAAAATTTGAAAATTTAAAAATAGCAACAAATTTTTTTTTTGTTTAATAAAATAAAATAAAATAAAATAGCAACAAAATTCCTCCCTAACCTTCTCCTATGCGTCCAAGAATGCTGCATTATAGTTTTCCTAAACTGGCTTTATGCTCAAACATCCCTTTGCTCTTAAAATCTTCATGATATTGCACCTTTTCAGCTGAATTTTTTTATTTCTTTTCCCCATTCGCATTAACAAACCACATTAACAATTTGCCAAATTGGCGCTTATGAGTCTAATAAACTCTCTCTGCATTTTATGAGCACCTGAAATATTTCCCATTCTCAAATACTGCCGCCTCGCCGTGGAATGGCTGCAACCTCGCCGAGTTCGTGTTGCACTTCTTTTCTGTTCGTCGTGGGGATGGCCATTCCCCTCTCGCTCTCCCTCAAGGTTTAGGAGTTCTTCTTCGAATCATTTCCGTCACGCGGTTGAGGAGGTAAACTCAAAAGTTGATTTTGTTTTGGATGCTAGGAATAACGGACCGGCTAAGGACACTCCTGTTGCTGTTTTGGGGCATCGGCTTCCAAGCTATATAATGATAAAATTAGCTTTTTAACCTTTTCCATCCAAAGATGAGTCTCCCTTTGCTCACTCTAGAATTTGATGAATATTAACGCAGTAGTCAGCTGTAGCATTACTTGTATAGTCACTGCATGAATGACAATGAGATTTATCTGTCTAGTTACATCAAAAAAAAAAAAAAGGTTTATCCGTCTAGTTAGTTTATTAATACCATTGTAGCTTTCTTAATTGCTAATGCTGTTGCTGCCTATCTTTGGATCGCTAAGGTGGCTGCTTCTGTCAAACTACAAAGCAACAAAGAGGTGAGCTTTGCTCTAGCTAGACCCTTTGATGTTTAAGTTAGAGAGAGTGTTTATGTGAGAATGAAACAGGAATCACAGAGAGAGAGAGAGAGAGAGAGAGTATCATTCAACTATGATTTTTTTCTGATTACTTTTCATGGAGTATCCTTTATAACATCCTTGCACCTCCAGTTGCTTATATTTTCCTATATTATCATTCCTTAGTGGTTGTAATGGAGAGAACTGTAGTGTGGGACAGAGGCAGCCTTTTTGTATAGGCTGGATTATGCTAAAGCAAAGCCAGGTATTGTTTATGGATAAGGTCACAGCTTCAGTGGATTCGGAGACAGATAGTATGATTCACAATATACTCTTTTTCTTTTTTCTGATGAAAAGGAAGGAGCATGAAGACGCTCCCCCACCATCAAATTTATTAAGACTAGAAAACCATGTATATACAGGGATCTGAAAATATTAAAAGAAAGGAAAAAAAGAAAAGGGGAAAGAAAAGGGAAAAGGAAACTCGCAAAGAATAGAAGAAGAGTACAAACTAGAAAGGCCATAACTTAGGAACTTAAGCAAAGGATAATCCAAGAAGACTTCTCAGCTTGTACAATTATCAGCATTGCCCATAGAATACCCATAGTCATGGACTGTGACAGAGTTCTGGTCATAGATCCTGGTAAGAACTTATTTATGATTTCTTTTGCAGCATGGGTCTTTACCTCCATTGCAATGCTAATGGAAATCAAGTAAGTCATGAACTTTAAAATATATATTTATAGGTTTGTCTCTCGATCAAGAATTGTCTTTGGGTGACTGAGCTAGCCTTAGAAAAATTTTCTGGTTTAGTCACCAAGTCAGAAGGGTTGCATATTGTGAAGTTAGTTAATGATTTCAGTAGTGAGTCTTATTACACATTCTTGTTGCATGCTAGAGCTCCCTTAAAATGATTTGCATGCTTATATAATCTCTAGTTGATATTATTCCATATTCTTACTCAGTTGATGGCTCAGAGGGAGGGGGGAAAATTCTTACAAAAAGGATTCAGTTGAAAGAGCTTCTGAATGCTCTCTCTCTCCCCCCCGCACAGGGAGATTAATGCAATCACTTTGTTATTATAATTTACTCATTCTTTAGTAGAAATTTTGACCTTTCATTCAGGCACAAAAACAAAAGATTTTCCTTAGTAGTAGTTTTCACATTATCATCATCACTTTATTACCAAAGCTTGTGGGTGGCTATGAGGACTAATTATGTGTTTACCAAAATATGCGACCATGACATGTTAAAAAACTCATCTATTGTGTTAACTTATATTTTGAAGAAATGCTATTCTCACATCTAGGTGTAAAATGTTTTTTTTTTTTTTATCAACAATTTAGAAGTTGTCAATGCTTGTTTGTATTCGTGGTGTGTACCATGTCTGCATTCATTCATTATGTTTTGGGGTCACTATTTCGATCTGAAGCCTATTGACAATTCTTGATACCAAATTCCAAAATATGATGTCTTTTAATATAAATAAATGACATGGCATACACTGAAAGTACATGCTGCATTAATGGATTATTAGCGCAATCACCAGCTCCAATTTTTGAATTAATGTATCATATGTCATTAATTCAGCTTTTTAATAATATTACTTAAAAGGGAAAATTTCTTTCAGTTGAATATGAAAGTTTTGAAATATGTAACGAAGATCAGTTGTTGGAAGAAATGAAAATGTTGTTGTTTATAATACAAGTATAACATCAGTTATAAATAGTAATTCTTTTGAGAGAGATGCTTTATCAGCAGTTAATGAAGGTACAGTTCACTTTTTTAAAAAAACTTAAAAATTAATATATGTGTGTTTTGTAATAATATTTATTAAGGTTTAGGATTACTGTAATTTCAGTTGATGAATGCTTATGTGATCGACGATGTTCTAGGGCATCTTCATCTAAATGTTGGAGTAAGTGTTTTAGAAACAGTGAATTCCTTTCAATGATATTTTTCCAATCTACGATGATTCTGAACCGTTGTTTTTTCATGGTGTAGGAAAATTTAATGAACTATTAAATGTTGGATTGCTTGAATATGAATGCCAATTCTGTGGAGCATTATTTTGGGATAAAGAGCGTATGCGCAAATAACATAACACACCTAGGCCTATGTTTAACTCATGTTGTTGTGAAGGAAGAGTGTATTTACCATTGCTGAAACAGACTCCAGCCTTTTTGGATGCTTTATTCGATCATAGTGGAGAAAGAAGGGCTTCAAAGTTCCAAAAAAAATATTAGAGCATATAATTCGATGTTTGTATTTACATCAATTGGTGCAAAAATTGATATTGAGATTAATACTAAACAAGGGCTGTATGTATTTCAGATTAAGGGGCAGAATCATCACAGGATGAGTTCCCTCTTTCCAATTGATGGCCGAAGCCTAAATTTGCACAACTATATATATATATATATATATATATATATGATACTAAAAATGAATTCAGTAATAGAATGAAGGCATTGAATTCGAATGATGTTTTTTCGGATATAGATCGAGAATTTGTAGAAGGACAGATGCTGATGTTTGATCATGAAAATAAAATTGTTAAAGCTTTTAGAATGCTTAGAGATTGTTTTAGTCCCCTGAAATTTTTATTTGTGCAATTAAGATTATTGGGAAGACGTTGGTGAGATAGTGTGCAATTTAGTACTCCTTGTTCTGAAGTAGCATGTTTAATTGTTGGTGATCTAGGATAGACGAACCATCAGCATGATATTAGTGGAATATAAAACAAAAGGATTGAAATGCATCAACGACTTAAATCCTAGCTTCATGGCTATGTAGTACCCGATCTTATTTCCATTTGGTGAAGATGGTTTTAGAATTAATATCAAATACAAAGAATGTTCGCGCAGACATTCAACGATGAGCCAGTATATTACCATAAGAGAATTATATGCTTATAGATTTACAGCAGAGAACCAATGAAGGAAAAACATTAATAAGGAGAAGGTGGTTATTTCAACAATATACAGTCAATGCTTTTTCATACAATGAGGAAGACAGACTGGACTATATTAGAAGAAATCAAAAAAATCTTCGATCGAAAATTTATCAAGGTATCAAAGTGTAGTAATTAGAGGTGATGTTGATGTTGATGGGGCTGCAATTGCAAAAAGGATTATATTACCATCAAGTTTTACTAGCAATCTGAGATATATGATCTATAATTATCAAGATGCAATAGCTGTTTGCAATGGCATGGGCATCCAGATCTATTTATCACATTTACTTGCAATGCACAATGGCCAAAAATTCATGCGGCTTTGAATCTAATTCCTAGTCAAAGACCTAAAGCTAAACTAGATATTGTTAACAGCGTTTTTAAAATGAAACTTGAGAAAGTGATATCAGATATTACGGAAAAACAATATTTTAGAAATATGGTTGGGGGTATGAAGTTCTTTTTTACGATCAATTTTTCTGTACATATTTATGAATATGATTGCAGTTGATATTCCAATATAATTATTTTTAATGTTATTTGCAGCTTTGTACATAATAGAATTATAGGATCTTGGTTTGCCATATGTTCATATCTTGCTTTGGTTAGATCCAGAACATAAATTTCTAAGAACAATAATTATAGATTCTATAATTTTTATAGAATTACCTGACAAAACTACCGATCCAATTGGATATGAAAATGTTGTGAAGTTTATGAGGCATGGTAAATGTGGATTAGACAATCCTAAATGTCCATGTATGATCAAAGGATAGTGTTGAAAACATTTTTTGTGAAAATTTCAAAACGAGACAATGGTTGCTGAAAATGCATTTGCTATTTATAGGAGAAGAAATAGTAAACGATATGTTATGAAACATGGGATTAAACTTGATAATAGGTTTATTGTTCCACATAATTTGGATCTGACATACGTGCACACATAAATATTCAATGGTGAAATAAATCAAAGATTATTAAATATTTATTGAAGTATATTAATAAAGGTGCAGAGATGTCTTGATTGAAGCGATATGAAAAAGTTGACGAAGTTAAAGCCTATTTAAGTGGTAGATATTTGTCGGTGCATAAAGCTATATGAAAATTATTTCAGTTTAATATTTATTTTAGAAAACTAATGGTTGAGCGATTGACCGTACATCTCCCATCTATCAAAAGTAAGGCTGCAAATGGGTCGGGTCGACCCGTGACCCGACCCGCGTAGGCCCGATCCGATCCGAATTTTAGGACCCGCGGATCTGGGTCGGGTCCTAAAATTGAATCCGAATCATTTTCTGGGTCGGGTCTGGGTTTACCAAACGGACCCGATCCGACCTGAATGGACCAAAAGAGAGAGGAAAAGCAAAAGAGAGTCTTTTATTTTTTTTTTATTTTTTATTTTTTTGGTGTGGGTTGTGGTACCGTTGGTCAGCGTGGGAGGATAGCAAGTTAGCAACAAATAGGTTCACAGAATCCAAAGGAACGTCGGCCCGTCAGGATTCTCTCTCGATCTATTACACTGTTGATACCTCTGGTGTCCGGTAGCTGCCTTTTTTTTTTTTTCCTTCTGTTTTTTGGTTTTTGTTTCTTTTAACTTCAGAAGGGAGAAAGTGAGGGAACACTGCAACTGAATATGGGTCATGTGCCAGTTTTCTGTAATGGAATTGGATTTTGGAAGAAGGTCTGGGATTTTTTTTTGTCCTCGTTAGAGGGGAGCTGGGAGACACCGAGTTCCGTCCAATCAATCATATAGATAAAAAATAGTGTGATATGAAATTTGGCTTGTAGACCGACTTAGTTAGTAAGTCATTGGTCATCTGTTCTTACCGGAGCTCAATTGCAAGTCTTTCAAGTCATGGGTCACCCAGCACCTCATAATTATGATATGACCAAACTAGATTTGACCAAATTAGATTTGCCCAAATTTTTTTCCAAAAGTACAAAAAAAGATCCAATCGGACCTGGACCCGATCTGACTCGGACCCGGATCCGACCCGAATCCGACTCAGACCCAATCCGACCCGATCCGATCTTCAACCGGGTCGGATCCGGGTCCAAAATTGAGATCCGAACAAAAAATTGGATCAGATCAGGATCACCTAGGATCCGATTCGATCCGATCCATTTGCACCCTAATCAAAAAAATCATCTATTATTGAAGTCAGAGTGTGCTGGGAAAAACTAATGTTTACGGAATGGATGTAAATTAATGAAATTTTTAGGGATGCTCAAAATCTGACTTATACATAGTTTCCAAAGTGTAAAATTTTAAGGACAAAATTTGGATAAAAAGAAAAAAGAATTGCAAGTGTAAAAACTAAAAAAAATTCGTCTCGCCTGTACGGCGAAATACAATAAAACAGGAAAGCGCAATATTTTAGACCACCATCTCTGCTTCCTTCGCTTCGCCTTCCTCCTACCTGATAAGCCGCACGGGAACTCCCCCCCCACTGCTGCCGCTCGCGCGCTCTCTCTCTTCTCACATATACACCCACAATTCCTCACATATACACCCAAGCCCCTTCCCTGACCATATTTCCTCCTCCATCATGGACGAAAGAAATTAAAATAAAGTCCACCTTGTTCCCCCTCATTTCACCCTTCTCCAATCCCCTCCTTCCACTCCACTCCCTCCCCGCTTCCCCTCCCCCAAATCCTAGGGTTTCTGCTCGACCTCGAACCCCCTCCGTCGATCCCCCCCCATTTCGATCCTCAAACATTCGCATCCTCCGCTCATCTAGGGTTTCTCGCATGGACTCCTAGCCTGTAGATGGCCCGCTATGCTAGGGTGTATCCCGCCCCCATCGAGATCCCGACATGGGCGCCCTGACGGACCACCACAAGCGCTGCTTCGTCGACCTCTGCCTCCCCTTCTCCCCCTATTCCTTCTTCGATTCCTCCTCATCTCCTCCCTCCAAGAAGCCCAAGCTCCAATTCGTCCCGTCCACTCCCGATCGCGCGCCGGCGCCGGCGCCGCTGCCGCATAACCTCCCTAGCTCCTCTCTGTCCTCTCCCCTGCCCCGCCCGCTCCACGGCCCTCAGCGAATTCTCAAGGCTTTTGGTCTGGGATCGGCCCGAAGGGCCCCGCCGAAGTGGTTTGGCCGGACTGAGCGGAGCTTTGACATGGGGAACTTTGTTTCGAGGCTCTTTCAGCAAAAGAAAGAAGCTTGGAGCTCTTTGTCATCTCGCCGGAAAGGGGAGGCATCGGTGAGTGAGAATGGGAGCCATAAGAGGTTGAGATTGGAGCAATACAAGCGGTTGGTGGTGGGCTCGCAAGAGGAGCACTCGGGGGTAGTCTCGGATTCCACAAAGGTAGGTCTTCCGCGGTCCTTCGCTTCGGCAGTGTCGGATTTGACAATTGTGACTAGGAAGGATGAGGAACTGTCTGAGCCACATGTTTTGAGTCGGAAGGTGGAAGATGCGAGGAAAGTTGCATTGGAGGCCATTCCAGTGAGGGAGGAGAGGGCATGGGTAAAGAAGGGACCTTTGTACAAAGAGTTGTATGAGGAGGCGAAGAAGCATGATTCTAAATTGAGTAGATTAGAACTCGAGGTGAAGTTAACTGTGGAGAAGATCTCCAGGTTCCGCTTATTTGCAGCATGGAGAGAGAAACCCAAGGAGGTACGTTCTATTATCTTATGAGTTTTTAATTGCTAACTAGCACATAAATTTATAACTTGGGAACCTTAGTGGAAGAACAAATTTTATGTATATTGAGTGTTCAATGCAGACATTTCTGTTATGCTATGCTAGGACCTATTGTTGGTTCCCGGCAGCCATGCAATGCATTTGTTGGAAAAAAAAATGAGCACGGTAATGAGCTCTAGGAAAATGGAAACAAAACTGGGGAAAAAATGTGAGTTTGTGAGCAGTTGACAGAAGTACAAAGGAGCATCATTTTAAGTGGCTTAGTTAATTTTATAAAGCAAAATGTTCAGACTAAATGTAAGTTGAGGACTAGTTTGGCAAAAAAAAGAAACAATTAATATAGGGTACAATAAAAAAAAAACTTGTTGGCTTTATTTCCTAGAACAAATATTGAAAGTCCAAGCAAAAAGAGGAGAACTGCAACTATATCTAACAACTAGCATGAGTGTGAAGCCTTATTCTTATTGAATTGTTTGGAGATTTATGATTTTTTTTTGCCCAAGGACTTAATTCTTACTCAATGTCAGCTTTTTAATTCTGCGACACAACTTCCTTCTTGATACATTTGATCCCTTCGTCCTCCTTTTAGGACCCTATAGGTTATGGACTGCATTACAATTCATATTGCATCAATGGAACCTCTTATAATGCAACTTCCACTGTTGATTCAGTGTGTTTTCTATAACTTTTTCTCTTTACTTTGTCCATATCTCTATCTCAGCTCTCATTTTTGCTGCACTAGAGTTTGTTAAGGTGCCCACCTTGGCAGCTAGTTTGTTAGGTAGTTGCCTTTAGATGAAAAGAGGGTGACTAAAAGAAATACACAAGTAAACAAAAACTCTTGCATGGTGGAAATAAGAACCCAGCTAAAGAACAAGTTAAAAAGAAGAAAAAGAACCAAAAAGATTATGGCCCAATTACAAGGAAATGAAAACTACTCGATCAATCTATCATGTAATCTATATGCTTCATTTATGGTTGGGAATGAATGGCTAATAATAGGTGACTAACTTAGCCTTCCTCCTTTGCAAACACTTTTTCAATTTGTTGCCCTCCATTCCATATTGTAAGAGTTAGAATTAGAAGTTATATCATGGAGAAAAGATTGCTAGATGATAATCTAAAGACAACATAAAAATATTTGCAGTATAATGTAGTTATATAAGATCTGTTACCCAATTACCAATATTTTCGGTGCAGGTGATATTCTTGTTTTCCGGTGGAGTCAATGTTTTGAAGTTATTTAATTTGACTTTCATCATTTCTTGTTGATAATGGGTTTTGGTTTGAGGGCCGATCTTATATTGGGTGATGTATTTGGAATTTTGGAATTTATAGGAGTTGGATCAAGGTGTTGGTGGAGGCTGGATGATGGTGTAGGATAGCTAGGTCAGCATTAACTCTTTTGAAAAGATAAACTAAGAGTAATTAGGACCCAATTGTTGGGATGTTTGATAGACATTAGGAAATTATTCTACTAGAATGCTATTTTATCACTTATAGAGCAAGCATTATGGTTGTGAATCTACATTGTCTGCTTTTTGTGATATTATCAATTTTCAACTTATAAAGTTTCAATTTTTGGTAGCAAAGTTAAGTAAGATTTGTGGAGACTCTTTATAGAGGTGGGATATGATTTTTTGTTTTAATTCAAAGAAGTTGCATTTGGTTTACGGAGATATTATATGACTCTGTTAAGATCAATAGCTTCTCAGAATTATTGGATCAATAGCACCAACTGACTAGTGACATGTAAAAATTAAGTGCCTTTTTTTTTGTAGTATGGTTGAGCCAAAAGAGCACTTTTCCTATGTGGGATGCATGGCGGATGTTTTTGAGTGCTAACTATGTTCATATGGTAAAGGATTAGAAGAACTCCCCTCAACCTATTCTCATCATCATATAAGGTTCCTCTGCTTATTGATCATTGGTGGGCCTTCAGAACTTGCTCGCATGCCCTTAGGATGCTTCTGAGAGGAGAAGGCACTGTTTCTTCCTTGTCCAAATGTTCTTTGGATTGCAAGTGAGAAAGATATGATTCAATTGACTTCTTTGAGAAAATGTAGAAAATATTTATAAAAAACTCACCTTGATTTTAAATTGGAGATTTTGCATCATCATTGCATCCAAACTATGAATCAGGCCTTTAATGTTTAAAGAGATTCTAAATTTTACGGTGCTTATCAAAGTGCTGGTACAGACCGAAACAAAAATGATGTGGGCTAGAAAACATCAAAAAACTATATATTTGGAAAGGGGAACAAGGTATAGACCTTTATGACCTGTGTCAACTTTTATAGTTCTTATCAAAACATTAGCACAAACCAAATGAAAATGATGTGAGCTAGCACACTTTATAGTTTACACAACCTTATACACCATTGTACTGCATTCATATGGACACCCCCTTTCCCGTCCATCCCTAGTATCTTCCATATTTCGTGGAATAGAGTATGATTCTGAATGGTACTTAATCTATATTAGGGAAGGTACCATTATAAACTTGAGTTGTAGAGGATGCAGTAAGTAGAACAGACAAGTAATTTGATTGGTGTTAGTGATTTGAGAGGGCATTGCTTAAGAGTAAGGTGGTTGTGTTATTTATGAAACATAGACTGAACAAAGAGGAAGATTTATCTGAATGTGGTTTGATCCAATTAGTGCAATTAGTGTTAAGGATTGAAAATCTGGATCTGCTATTGAGAATTATGTATTGACATGATACATCAAGAACATGTTAGTGTCCTTAGTGCCACAATGCATCAGGGCTATGTCTTAAAGATGCGTAAGGCATAGCATGAGAGAGAGAGAGAGATGTAAATTCTTAGTGGCCTTGTAACCTCATTTAAGCTTTTGTCCCTTTTATCCCTACTTTAAATTCATTATGTCAAAGTACTTAATGAAAATAATAGCAATACTGTCAATGCATACTCCACATGGAAGATGTAGATAGTATTCCTTCAATTTCTCCCTGCAGCAGATTTAAATATTTCTAATATTGTAAATTCTGTTTCAGGTGGTAGATTTCTCAACTACTTTCCATCTTATTATTCCATCACTGCATATATTTTGGTCAGTAACCATGTCTCTGTTCAACCATTTGGCAAGTTATTGCTATTTGTCTCCACTGACCTTCATTGTGAAAACTAAGAAAATTTCTCGTTGAAGACCTATGTGGTTAAAGTGTTAAAACTAAATCTGCATTTGGTGTCCATCTAATTATATTCAGTACTGCATCAGCATCTTGCTTGATGTGCTTTTAATGAACTTTAGTACCCATTGCTTAGTCACTGTTTGGGTGACTTGAGCTTTATGATCTCTTGGAAGCAGTGACCAGGCTCAATGAATTATGAACTACCAACTACTAATCAGAGCATTACTGTTAATTGTTCAGAGTTCTGAAACATGTTTTCCTAGCTTCTAGTGGAATGTGAATCTTCATACTGCAGAAAAACAGTAAACTATCGCCTGGTGATGAGGTTTTTTTTTTTGGTTTAGCTGCAGTGAAATTTGTGGTGTTGTTTTATTTGTTTGCAATCAGATTAAGATTGTGCAGTGTTGATTGCTGGGTATTGCATATTTTCTGCCTTCTTTATTAGGCTTTGGCACTCATCTTTCTACATCCATAATATTTTCAGGATCTGCATGAACTTTTTACCCCTCTTACGGATGAAGAAGAGAATGAAGTCTCTCATGCATTGTGGGGTGGTAGCAGGTACCTTTGAATGTTATATGTCAATCTTAACATGGAGTTCTTTAATGGACTAATAGTTGATTATCACAACTCACTTTTACAAGTGCAGTCATGAAGTTCTGGTCACACATGGGGCATCTAATATCGAGATTACAAGAGAGGTCTTGCAATGCTTGAGTAGTGGTGCCTGGTTGAATGATGAGGTGATTCTATCTGTAATGTTTCCAGCTTTTTAACTATTCTACATTCTACCATATGGATAATGATAGTGCAGCTCAAAATACTAACCTTATTTGGAGTAATTTTTTTTTAAACACATGTTTTGCTATTTTTGTAGGTCATAAATGTGTACCTTGAGTTATTGAAGGAAAGGGAAAGAAGAGAACCTGGAAAGTGTTTGAAATGCCATTTCTTCAATACTTTTTTCTATAAAAAGGTTAGCTGTTTTATTACTTACTAGAAACCTTCTATTCAATGTTCTTTCTGTTTTTAGCTAAGTACTGTAAACACATCATTCTTTTTGATAAACTTACTCATATCTTGTGCTTCAGCTGATTCATGGTATATGAAGTATAAAGTTATTCTTTCAGTTGTTTTATAGATACCAACAATAGGAAAACTTAATATATGCATGATAATATTTGTTTCAATGGATGCAGAATTGGAGAAAATGTATTGTGAAAGTACATGTGATTTTCATGATTCTGTTGTGAATGTATTTTATTTTGTGTTTGTACTGCTTGGATGGTGTCATGCACCTTCTGCTACAAAATGGAAATCATTTTAAATTTTTGTCTACAGATCTACTAACTATGAAAACAACTGTTATGCGTCAACTTCAATCACAAATACTTCATTCAGAATTTATTAAGTGCCTAAGAACAAATAAAGGAATGAAGTACCTTCTTAATGTGCAGTATAATTGCTATGATTGGTTGACCAAAGTATATAGTTGATATCTTATGAACTATTTTCTTCACTAGGACTATGGTGTTTTCAAATTATTACCGAAATTCTTATTAAAATGTTGAATCTACACTGCCATTTATATGATGGCCATTTCATGACATGATAGAGTAATACATGCACTTATCCTATCTTGTTAACTTGGCAACCATCTTGGAATTTGTATCAGTCTTAGCAATACTCCTCTAGCTTGTTGCAAATCAGGAAAAAGAAGTGAACTGTAGAGTTGTAAGTCTTTCTTTGTCTGTTGTATGATTTTGCTTGCATGCTGGAACTGGACATACTTGTCTAAGTATCAAGTTATAATGATCTTTTCCTTTTCTGTTAACTAATTGAACTATTTATTATAGTTTTTGACCTTTCTCATAGGTGGAATTTTAGTTTTGAGTACAAATGAATTTTCCCAAACTTTCTTATGAGTTTCAGTACTTTCTTGGTTACTCTTCAGCTGAACAGTGGTAGAAATGGTTATGACTTCAAGGCTGTAAGAAGATGGACTACCCAAAAGAAGTTAGGGTATGGCCTTATCGAGTGTGACAAAGTAAAGTTGTTATTGGACCTTATATTCCTTTTATAAAATTAATCGACTCTGTTATTTAATTTGCCATGCTGGTTTCTCTCATCTTCAGAATTGACTGTGCAGATCTTTGTCCCTGTACACAAAGATATACATTGGTGTTTAGCGGTTATTAATGTAAAGAATGAAACCTTCCAATATCTTGATTCACTCGGTGGCATGGATACTGTTGTGCTAAGAGTGCTGGTAAGCTTTACTGATATATGTCCATTCAATAAATCAAGATATGTATTATCATTGGACCAATTCACGTAAGTGATGCCTTGTCCAACTTTAAGATACACTATTGGTGGAAATCTATATCCTACAAAAAATTGAATCCCCACCCTTGCTCAGATCTAGGTCAATGGATTTGTAGTAGCCTTATCCTTCTCTTTGGAAGCTAATTCGGGTGCAGCATGCAATATGGCACATCAATGACTATCAGGAATGGCTGTACTGGTGTCTCTTTGAGCCAAGGCCAACTGTTTAGGCAACACGTGGAACTTTGGGATGCTATTAGAACATGTTCTGAATCTTGGCAGGTCTATAATCTCTAGCGGAGACCTTAGTGGGATTCTACTTATTTGGTTATTGGGAACATCCCAATATCTACATTCTAGTATGCCAAACTAAAGTGTTCTGAGCACGTAAAATTAGTATTGTAAAATCTATTTCACATTTAGCAGTATTTGACTAAGATTGGGTGAGAATTGTATTTATCTTAGTATCTTGCTATATATGTCAGGCTACATATTTCATGGATGAAGTGAAGGACAAGAGTGACAAACAGATAGACACGACATCTTGGAAGCAAGAATCAGTTGATAACCTTCCTTTACAGAAAAATGGGTTAGTTTTCTTATTCATGGTTTCAGTTGTAAATATTTTTCTCTGATGATCATGATTTTGTGGTACTTTTGCAAACTGCTAGTGCACGTGTTAAATAATATAGGCCACTCTCATATACACTAGCTCTGGTTTGTCCTTTTTATATCTACTTTAGCTTCTAAATTAAAGAATATTTTACTGTTAATCTTACATTCTATAAAAAGTAATGTTGTCAAATCGGGAGCCATTCATTATCAAAGGAGACAGTAGGCCTCAAATTTTCTAATGAGTGATCCCTTTGCTTTGTCTGTTCATCCTGTATTTAATCTGAACTTTTCTTAACAATGTCATGTAGAAAAAAGTTTTTCTTCAATGCTGTCTTTATGTGCAATAATTTGAATATAGCCTTTAGTTTATGATATCCTTCTATTTCCATACAGAAAAATAAATTTGATAACCTGTTGAAGTTCTAACTCCATTATATTTTGGCAATGAATGACATCTTTAGAATTAAATAGTAAATGATAAAATGACAGTCTGATTGCACATTAAGTCAATACCTGGCACTGGCATTACAAATAAAATACCTGGAAAATACTTGTCAGCATCATGTGGCAAAGGCAAAATAGTAGACTCACTCATAAGAGGGATGGAACATGGAAATTATAATAAAAGAAATCTTAGTAATTATTTGACATTAAACAAAATACTTGTTATCTGCGAAGTTAACACAGCAGATCTGTTTGCACTTTGGTTGGAAAATCAGTCCAGTGATATCCATTACTTTGAACTGCATTTTGCATCTTAGAAGAGCTCAAAGGATACGAGCATAGTTGAGATTGCATAAATGGTGTTCAAAAAAGGGATGTGGAGTTAATGAGGGATCAGATAATATGGAAGTGAGAGAACATAAACATTGCCATTGAGGGAGCATGCAAGTAATTCATGGCACTCGTGGTAATTCATGAATAATATGCATTAAATATGGTTATGTAATCCCAATTCAGCACCAATAGATTGAACTAATGTCACCTATGCTGTATACTGTAACATGTGACGTCTCATTCCCCTACTTCTTCCAAGTGTAGGCCGTTATCCTTAAATTTTTTTAAAAATTTAGAATTAGAAAATTTTTATTTATTTCTGTAAGGGCATTTTTAGCTGGTGGTTCTTTCCCGAAGTTTTACGAAGTCATAGACACCTTGCCTTAATATTTGAAAACATTGTTATGATATTATTGAAGTTTCTATGTACCTTGAATGTCAACAGGTGGGACTGTGGAATGTTCATGCTTAAGTACACAGACTTCTACAGTAGAGGTTTGAGTGTCTCTTTCAGCCAGGTTAGCAACATGCTATTGTGCCATCTTAAGTTTGCCCCATTTATTCGGTTAAAAAGTGATTGGTGTTTTAATGCTTCAGAAGTCTATCATGTCAGTGTTACCATGCTATTTATTATTCTGTAGTTGCCAGCTGAAGTAGCACAGCTACATGCTGGCCTGCTTGTTAAATTTAGACACATGACTGATTCAAGTTACAGTAGGTCTACCAAGCCCCTGCTCGGGCTCAATGAGCTCCTCATAACAAGGCAACTGGTAGTGATTGGAAGTTAAACATTTAGTTTTTTTTACAAGTAGCTAAACCCATTTCTTTCTTCTTTGTAGGAACACATGGAATATTTCAGGAAGAGAACTGCCAAGGAAATTTTGAGGTTGAGAGCCGAATGAATCCAAGAACAAGTCCTTTTAGATGATATCCAGCCTCATGTTTGGTGGATGAAAAGATGGTTAAAGCATATGCATGCATATGGGTCGGTTTTGAGTGTTGGCATTTTGAATTTCTTAGTGCTTGATATTGGATTGGCTTCACTGAGGTGGCTAAAGCTAAAATGGCGTATGCTGGTGTTTGCAAATTTGTATAGTTTTCTCTATGGTTCTGTAATACCAGCTAGGTGTAAAGTTACCAAGGTGTAAAGTTACCGCATTCTTATAGTAGTTTGTATAGCATGAACATCGAGGGCTGGGAAGTCGTAGTTTTGTTTCGATTAGTGTTGTGGGTGGGGTGAGATGCTATCTTTTTCTTTTGTTAGCCCTGCTCTGCTTTCAAAGATTTGTGCTGATTGTTTTGTCAAATCCAAGGACGCTAGTTTTTTTTTTTTTTTTTGACTGCTTGGATTGTAGTAAACCTGAACTGTGGGAGAGCATGAATATAGCTTCATATCATTTTCGTTTATTCGGTCTCGAACAAGTCCTCGAGTTGGGAAGGGTAAATAATGTTTTAACATAGTACTTGACGGTGGGCTTCCCTCCTGTCTCAATCAGCCAATGAGGGTGGCATTGTAAGGCATACACAGATGGCACCACATATAGACCACTGCCTTTGGATAAAAGGGAGACTCAGAAAATTGTCATCAGTTGGATCAAGAAATATTTGGAGGGGATGCCTAATGCTGATACTCTTCTTGCAGATACACAAAATGCTACAAAGTGTTGCTACTTCATGCGTGCCATGTTTACAGGGAAGCAAACTGTATAGCTCTTTGGCTTTCCAAACAACGGGTTCTGTATGCAGAACTGCTTGCATCTTTGTGCCTACATATCATATGCACCTATATATTTATTAATTTAATGCATCCAATGCTTGCATACACCACATTATCTCGCATAAATGTTTAAGGTATGCATGTACATTAGCGTATATTATGCACGTACGTATTGTGCATGTGCATGGTTAAACGTTTATTTTGGGTTAATATGTGCAGGATGTGGTTTACATGATCATAGTTTGGGAAAATCCTAGACTGAAGTGTTTCAAGTAAAATATCTGGCAAGTTGTATATAATCTGGAGAAATTATAAAATAGGACTTCCAATGCTCAAGTCTTAAACAACATTGAACGGAATGTTTCCCAAAAGTTGACTATCTATATAATAAGCACTCCACACAAGTAAATAATTATGAGTTACTTTCGCTCATGGATGGTTTCACCTTGATGTAATGCACTTGTTCAATTGCTGCGATGAGTAATGTAGATCCATCTCTGTCTAGTCTAATAAAAAGTAAAAACTCTTGGTCTAAATACCTTTTTGGCCTAAACTAAGTCTCCAAATCTCCTAGTAAAACATAAATAGTGCTGAAAGTGTATGCCAAAAAACCCCTCGAGCAAAATTGTTAGCACGTAGGTTGGCTTGTCTAACAAACTAGGCGAAAATTTCAGCTAAAACCTACTCATTTCTCGAGATTATGCCATCCTTTCTGACAGGGTTGTGCGAAGAGATACCAAAAATGTAAGGGGCAATATGTAATATAAATTGCCACGCATTTTCGCCCAAAAAAAAACAAACAAAACTACCGCGCAAGAGTTATCAATTTTCTTTTGTTTTTGGGGAGCGATACATAATAGATTACAATTTGAAGGACTTCATGGTAAAGTGGTTTTATTTTATTTTGGAATCTCAGATAAATTGTTAAACCCTCTCTCTCGGAAACACCCTCTCAAAAACCCTAGACAGGGGGCGGCGGAGAGGTAGAGATCTCGAGAGACCGCCATGGCTCGATCGCGGCGGAAGTACAAGAAATCCAGGACCAAGGTCCGGGTCGGGCTCCCCAAGAAGAAGCCCGATGTCTTCAAGCCCGCTGTCAACATTCCGCCGGCTCTCGCCGCCGCCGCTGCCGCCGGGGGAAAGGGGGAGTGGAACAACAAGGGCACCGTCATCCGCAACTACCGCTCCTTTGGCGTCGTCGCGAACCCTAACCTCCTCGGCGTCCGCGCCCGCACTCCTCACATCGTCCAGAGCTCCTCCCTTCAGATCCCCGACCGTGAGGCGCCGCCCGTCTCCGAGTTCGATCCCATTGACAGCGGCAGCGATCTCGAATCCGACGGTCAGTTCCTATTTCAGTACCAAAATAGAAATAAAGATGATCGTAATCTGCATATTTTTAATAAAAAAATTGTTTTCGTTGGTTTATTTCTTTAGGCAGGAATTGTGGTTATCTGGTTAAAAATTGGAACTTTTTTTTTTTCAGATTTTGGTTTATGATTCGTCAATTTAAATGTTCTCTCGTGGCCCGTATAGTCTTAGATTTTTCCATGCTTTTGATCTTCCCTCATAAATAGCCTTGTAATATTGTAAAATATTATCTGATTTGCTGAGCTGATCTTGCTGAATTAATCTTAAATGATGGCCTTCATGTGAAACCTTTTGTACGGAAAAAATCTGATTAGTAATTTTCTGCCAGGAGGTCATCGGAGTGGATTTGAATTTTTATCATATATCATGCTTATATTGAATCCTTGATTAACCCAGGTGGAATCATACTATATAAACAATATCGTACCATGTAAAGTAATGACATGGATGGCATGGAGCGACAATGGAGACAGAGAAAGAAAATAACATCCAGGTTTACCTATTTATCATAAAAATATTTTTCCAACGGTGGATTATTTAACATTCCTTGAGTTATAAGCATCATCAATAGGCATCTGTGAGTGCTAATTATGTGTCTTGATATCAATAAGCATAGGTACAACAAAACATAGCCTATCATTATTGACCATCTCGAATTAGAAACTAGCATTATGCATCTTCAATAAGTTGCAAGTTGATGAGCACATGAAAGGGTTGAAACTTTGTTATATACGGAGGAGAACATCTTGAGAATTTGTTAAAGAATGTTGACTTTTAATGATAATATTATTTAGTGGCTTAGAATAGATTTTTTTGATAAGAATGTAGATGCTGGTGCTAAAGGTGTCATGTAGGTGCAAGCACAATTCGAGGGGTGCATGCTGTTGTATGGTGCATATTAGTTTGTGCTAATTTGTATAGGTCAGTGTCAGTATGTCAATTGACATGGATATGTGTAGACCAAAGATTTAAATACCGCCAATTTTATCCAGTACTGTACCATTCTAATAGAAAAGGTACTGATGTGTTTGCAAGAGACTAGTTCGCTTGAACCAGTCCGCACCAGTCATATTGGCCAGAGCCAATTACACACCGACAGTCTATACTAACCATATCGGCTATGTTACTGGTTGGTTACTAGTTGTTTTTTATTCATATTGAAATTGACTATTTCGGTCCATCTGACTTATATATACAATACCAGTATTGTATCTTCTGGGACAAAATCGTAGGAGACTCAATACCAGTAAACCGTCTTTTTTTCGTGAGATCTTTAATGTGTTCAGCAGAATAGTGTGGTACAATATGGTATGGGTGTCACATCTTGCCAGCCAGTGACTAGCCTGGATTGTATACCTGGGATTAAAAGGAGAGCTTTAATTTCTATGTATAGTGTGCCTTTTTGTGCTTATAGAGTATAACAGAATTGCAGGCAAGTAGGAGAGAGGCTTAAACAGGGAAAAAATGAGAAAGCATTTAATATATTGAAATAGAAACCTTTCTTAAGCTTTGTTAGCCTGCTGGTTTCCTGCAAAACTATATGTGGATGGACTTATTATTGTGCTTAAAGATTAAGCCATCCATCCTTGTAAATGGGTCCCTCTTTGGAATATTTGTTGAATGAGGTTTGACGCATTGAAACTCCTTTTTCTCCTTTTCACCTAGTTGGGTCTCTATAATATGTATCTTAGGCATAGGGGATTGCTTGAATAAGGTTTTTTTAACTGGATTCTGGGCAAAGAGGATTTAATAAGCTGATGATATTTGATCACGTTTGATTTTGATGATGACTTCTCGATTTCTTATGATAAAGGTAGGTCTACAAATGACTTAAAAAGTTTCATGACAAAGTGGCTGGAGTGTAAAAGATCTATTTGTGTGCAACGATAATAGAATTCATGCTTTCTAATTCCTTGAAATACATGATCTTTCCTTTGATTCTTGCAACTTGTACAATAGTTGAGCACCTGCGTCTAAAAGAATGAGGAAATTTGCAGGCCAGAAAGGAAAGTACCATTTGTTGAAAGGTAGGATCTCCCTTACCAAAACTTTTCTTATGAAAAGTCCCAAGTGGTATGCGTCCATTTTATGGAATCCCCATATGTGGCTCGAAATGCTAAATCTATCGGAAATTGTTTTTTCAAAGAAGGTTTAGCAAAGCTTGTAAAAAGAAAAAGGGAATGATAAACTGGAAACTATTTAAATGTGTGAACTTATCACCCTTTTTTGGAACATCTTTTTGTTCTGGAGAGTGATCTTTTGACAAAAATCTGGTCAATTTCAGGTTAAGAAAATATTTATTTATTTAACTATTATTTGAAAGGTTTTTATAGTATATATGAACAATAACAATAATAATAATAATACTAAGAAGAGTCTTTCATTAAATTGATAAAACGGCATGTGACAGCAGGCTCAACTAGCTGTTATAAGCTGTTCTCCAAAAATTTAGATATGTTGGTTGAAATTTAGAGACCAGTTGCTATTGAAGTCTAAGAATACCATCTAAAAGATGTTTCTTGAGTCATTATTTTGTTAGGGATAACGTCAGTCTTGGCTTGATTATGATTGAACATTATGATTGAACACTAAAATTATGCTTTAGATGGCTTTAGGTGGCTTTATATGTAAGGTTCCATGGGGATCTGACTTTGGTAACCTTATGAGTGATTGTTTGGGTTAGTTCAAGAGTCCACATAGTTTGGCAACCCTATTTTAGGCTGGAAAGATACAGAACTGATAAATAAGGCGAGAGTGCTTGATAATTTTAGAAGTAACAAATTTTCATTTCCCTCTACTTTTCCCTCTCAATCTCAACTCTAAAACCACCATGTTTCTCAGACTCTAATTTGAGTGCCTTGAATAAGATGAACATGATTTCAGTAAAGGGCATTTCATCTCCATCGGGTCATTCTGTGGAGGAATAATGATATGAAGGAATCAAGGAATGCCCTCCAAATTGTTTATTGCTACGGCACTTCTTTTTGGGAGATTAGCTAGTAAAGGTGCCTTGCGGCTTTTTTTTTCTTTACCCAAAAAAAAAGGTTTTTTTTTGAGATATTGGTGTTTGGTTTCTCTAGATGATACTTTGATGTAATATAAACTTTGTCACCAAATGCTTTATGTGGACTTTTTTATATGTGCTGATACATGCTCATACATTTTAATGAAGATTTGAAGTCTGCACTGAGGAAAAAGCGAAGGGATGGAAAAACAGCGCCTTTGCAGCCCCTGACCAGAATGCAACGCGTTTTTATTGGGAGATTGATTGATAAGTATGGTGACGACCACCAGGTAGTACTTCATTTCTGTGTGATTAATTGTGGATGTAGTTTTCCGTTGCCAGTGGTCAGAATCAGACTGCTCTTTAAGTACATAAATGATAGTCGAATACCAACTCTTTTGCAGGCAATGTTCCTGGATACAAAGCTGAATTCAATGCAACATTCGGTCGCTACCCTGCAGAAGCTATGCCAAAGATATTATGTGCAAGGAAAGCATTTTATCACATCCTAGAGATTTTGTAAGAGATGCTTATGAGGGCCTTGTTTTTCTTTGGGTATCAGGAGTCTCATGGCTGTTGCATGAGTGTCGTGCGCTTGTTTTAGAAAATGACCTTGATGAGAACATAATTAGCGGATTTTAAAGAATGAGTACTCGAGAATTTGGGGCTCCTTAACTTTGTAATGTTGTTAGAAAAGAAAATTTAACGAAGTGGTAGTATTAGTTGGTGTCCAAGGGTGCCTGCTGAGGAAGCAAGAATGGGCTGCTGTGTGATTTTTGTGACGAGTTTGTGTTTTTTTTTTTCTTAATCCCTATTTCATGGGATGTCGTTCTTGATTTGGTGGTCCTTATCACAGGAATTTGGTGCAGATTGTTAAAGAATTTATGGGAAAGGGATCGCAGCAAGAAGTATAGGTTCCACGGGAGCCTTGCCCTATGGAATCCAATGATCATTCCCTTGCTGCGATTGTAATTTTATCAAATCCATTTAAACTGAGGTACTGGACAAGTTTGACAGACAGCACCATCCAAAGTTCACCTCTTTCTAAGTGGAATGACTTTCCTTTTTGATCCCTGAAAAAATGTTAGGCATTCAATTAATTTATCATAGAAATCCTTTGGTTTTATTGGAAAGAAAGAAAAACTAGAATTGTCTTAAATAAAACTTCATCTTAGAGTCGAATTCCTTGAATAAGCATCAGGTTGTTCAATGAGGCAATCAAAAGCAGTTATTAGGCTTTACTAAGCTTGGGTACAAAATTAGAATTCTAGCTTGCTAACCTATTGTACTTCTTCTTTTTTTCGTTTTTTTTTTTTTTTTTTTTTTTTTTTTTTGATAAGAAAGAGAAGAAGGGGCGAGGAGAACCTCATCCGCGTAGCAACCCCCACTAACCTTCTCCCGCAGAAGCATGTTCGATTTAGGTTGCAAATTTCTGCATGTCCTTCCTATCCATGGTTATTCATGTGTGTCATCCCAGCACCATCCGATTACCAGCGGATCAATAGCACTCCCACCAGCAGCGTTCAGACGTGGGGCATCCGGTCTTCGAATTCAATCGACGCCCGCACGTTTCGAACCTGAACCACCCTGGTAGAAGACATACTCCGTTCCCACTGAGCTACCACGGTGGTTCCTCTTCTTCCTTTCTCCTTTTCTTGCCTTCTCTTCTTTTCAGTCGGATAATTCCTTTTTAACAAAAGCAAACATGTCAGAATCTCAGGTCCCAATGGACCTTTCTGTCTAAGGAGGATATTGCCATAGCAACAAGTACGGCAGGAGATACAAGTCTTCCTGCATTCATTTATGCCACCCTCCCATGCCCAATCAGGCCTTGCATGGCAATTGAGCAGCTCTAAGCTGGGGATGCGAACCAAGACAAAGGCTCTCCTCCACAGTCCAACCATTAACTCCACCTATGGAGTTTACAAATGATTTCCTTAACGATGAGATAATATTTGATGTTGACACATTGAGAATAAAAGGATTACAAGCCAGGGCCAGACACAACTGGCCAATGGCAACAATTGCATCTGAAGAGAGACTACTACTGCAGGGCCCTCTTACGGCTGAGGATCTCCTGTTCTTTTAGGCGTTGTTGAAATCTGGCCAAGCGTGCCTGAAGGCTGACCAGACCAGCAGCCTTTCGTGAGAGCACGAAGCTTAACTGGGTAACATAGTTGTTGATGGGGCTGCCTGGTTGGCCTACTGCTGCCAACAAATTCATCTCCTGATAGAATGGAAATCAGACTTGAGTTAAGTAGCAAGTTCATGAATCAAAGCCAACCATGAGAGAGAATTTTAAAAAATAAAAAATAAATAAATAATGGTGGCAAGCATTATCAGGATCTTTTTGCTTGTCCCCTTTATTCTGAATATATGACTTATTAAAGAAAACTTGCCAATCATAAACATCTATGGAAAATCATTAGCAAACACTGAGAAACCAGGAACTTGGATCCAATACAAAATGATGCACTAAGCTGATCAACTTTGCCAAATATATGGAATAGTGAAAATTATGCATTGTGAAATGATCATCATTCACAGCTTCGAACACATAATGGAACTATTATCAAGATTTCAAATGCTGATACTGGAGCTCGTACTGGTTATTTGCTGGAACAGTATAGTACAATGTCCTGGCACAGGCTACAGGACTGTGAACCACACTGACATGCTGTGTACCAGTGCCGGGAACCTTCCTGGAATGGTACAGTATTATTTGTACCATCCTGTTCCGGCAGTATTTGAAACCTTGACTGTAGTAGCTTTGTCCATAAGATAATTCAGTCAACTAGCATAGATGAACATAACAAAATGGAATGGGGTACTGCTCCTTATCTACTGGTGTTCTATGTTCTCTCCTTCCCAATAGGAAAGGTGTAACAGAAGTCAGCTTCCCTAGTCAAGCAAAGATGATGCAGAAGGTAGGCCGGAATACTCGTACAAACCAATCCACCCAAACCTAGTACCCTATTTGTAGCAAGACAGTCTGCTATTCTACGTGTAAAAGCAGTCCACCCAACAGGTCTCTGGTTTTTTCCCCATGAGTATCTATAGCATGATACATTACCCAATAACAATGGTTATGTCCTTCCAAGAAGGTGTATAACTATTGGTGGAAAGACAGTCTGGTATTCTACATGTAAAAGCAGTCCACCCAACAAGTCTGATTTTTTTCCCAATGAGTATCTAGAGCATCATACATTACCCACCAAATCAAAATAACAATGGTTATTTCCTTCCAATATGATATTATACACTTGGTTTGTTTTCTTCCAAGATGTTGTACACTTGGTATATTTAAAGTGCCTGGCACAATACAAGTCAAAAAGCTCCAACTAATACAGGAGTTGGGAGAAGCCTAGCACCCCTCTATGTAGATGAAGGGTGGGACGAATTTACCGCACGTAAGAAGAAAGAAAAGAGAAAAAGGGGCAACATTCAAAATTGAAGAACAATAGGAGCCGGTTGATCATTTAATCTCCTCAATTCTCTTCTCTAATCAATCTATGCCCGAGAATCATTTTCTCATTTAATCTAGACCTTTGATTCCCGTGCACCATAGATCAAACAGGAAAAAAAATCTAACTAAACTGGCATCTAATTGATGCACCACAAATTGCATAAGAATGCCAAAAAATATAAAATTTGAATAGATAACTAGCTAAAGCCTGAAACTACCAATGGGCCCACAAAAAGTAAAATAATAAGAGACAACTAATGCTAAGCTACATCACACCCCAACACATTTCAAGAGGAGAAAGCATTTGAAAGAAGGCATCATGCATTATGTCCACTTTTTGAATCCATAGGCTGATACCAAAAAGTGGTTTCTCATAATTTTATGAGATTTAAAAATATAGATAAAATACACTCCTTTCTAGATTCTCATTATATATGTGTCACTAATAACAAGGCACGCAAAGAACAACTTCACAAGCCCAAAATTTTGAAGCTAGAAGTTTTTTCAAAATTTTCAAGATAAGATGAAATTAGATTTAGACAAAATTGGAACTCTTGAAATAAAGTAACATGACATATTCCCCAGATAAGTACATCCATGAAAATCATGGTTGCATTCAAGCATAAAAAATGACTTGGCAATCATAAGCTTCTCGAGTAAGGACAAAAGAATGATCTGAGCTAAAACAATATTAGACATATATACACAACTAATATAAAAGATCTTTACCTAATGAAGATGTAAGAAACTAACAAAAGGCCAGAAGGTAAACTCACTTCACGCACAATCTCCATTGTATTTTCAATTTCTTTTCTGTGAGTTGATATTAAAGCCTCTTCTTCCTATACAAGACAGAGAAAGTTAGAGAGTCTAAATCAAACAGATAGAAGAATAAAATAACTTCCATGACTTCGAAATTTAAACATGCAGAAATTTTTTAAATTCATATATACTTGCAGAGGTAAGTGTACCTCAAGTATTGCATTGATTTTCCCACCCTGACAAGAAGTTTCCAGCTCACATTGCTTTGGTGCAGCATTAGCACCAGAATCATACATCTGCTGCTGTTTATAGTTTTTGACATGCAATTCAGGCCCACTGTCTTTTCTGGGCCAATTATTTTGTTTCTCATATTTTTCTTCCCTACATGATTTTCTACGGGGGAGTGGAACCTTTGGTACACTTTCTTCATCCTGAGTACTAAATGAGTTCTGGCGAGAAGAATATAATTTATGACTAGAAGTACTGATATAATTATTTTTCATGTCAACCTGACCCCTCTCCAGTAAACTGGATGTAGCCCCACTTTCTTGCCTTCCATTAAAGGAATAATGTGACATCAAACTGGACAAGTGCCTCTGAGTCTCAGACATTTCTGTTGCCATCATCTCTTGATTTTGCTCATGGTCATAGGTATCTTCTAATTTAACTGATAAAGGAATTGCCAATGCTGAAGATGATTCCTTGCTGGAAGGTACGTGTGAGCTTGCAGCCTGGTCCCTTCTGGAACTGCCACTCTTGGAGAGACTTTTGACCCTGTTCAGTTAATAACTACCATTTATTAAAACTTAAACACAACAACCCACATTTCTCAGTTTTTGAATTGCTTTGCATTTTAAAAAATGAAGCTAACCTTACCTATCAGCATATCTCAAAGTATTTAGTGTATGTTCACAAGAACCTGAATTTGGGGAAATGCAGGAAATCATAACAGTCCTGGAATTTCCAACAAAGGAGTCACGAAGCACCTCTGTTAGTTTGCTCCCACGAAACGGGATATGAATTTGATCATTGTCTAGTGCACGGATGCATTCTTTTAGGGCCAAAAGACTCTTGTTTATTTCTGCACCCTCAATCCTGAAGTAAGGAAAACAAACAAGCAGATAAACAATCCAGAGAGAACCAAAAAGAGTTTATCCTTACTAGATGAGTCACATGTTAACATAGTAATAAACAAAAATGCTAAAAGCAGCACTTCTGAAATAAATACAGACCTGGTCTGGCGGTCATTGTCAGTAGTATCAGCCCCACGCTCACTTCCAGCAAGATCTATAAAAGATATCTTCCCAATAAGTTTGCCACCCTTAGACTTACTGCCATTATTGTTCCTTTTCATGTCATTTACCTCACTGTGCTTCTTAATGGCAAGTTGTAAAATAGCATGAGATCTAGATGACTCTTCATTGGCTCCTGTGGAACCTGTACTTCTTGCTGCATTCCCCTTTTCAATGAATTCTTTAACAATCTGCACATCTGAAACCTCAAATTCCTCTAATCCAACAATACACACTTGTTGACGCCCATCTTCTCTCATGCATAGTTTCCTGATAAAAAGAATCGGAACAAAACCTTATTTAAAGATAAATATTATGATTTTATATGTAGAAAAGCCAAAATTGCATGAAAAAAAAACAATAGGAGAAGCTTATGAACTAGCCAACAGAGTAAACAATATCAAAAACTATATATATATTCAAAGAACTTCATTTGTATTTAGCAAGGAAAAAGCAGTTTTCTAGCAACAAATTCAACGTAGCCATGACCAAAAGAAATTTTATTTCAACTATTGGTGCTGGTAATATGATTGTTTCTTCATCAACCTTCCCAATTTTGCAGAATGACTTCAACATTTGGCAAGTTTGGCATATACTTCACGTCATTGTTAGTCCACCTAGCATAACAACATATCGTTAGCATTATGTTTTTCTTCATGGCTATCCACTTAATTTGCAAGGTTCTATCAAACTTCTTGGCAGTCAGTTCATTTTGAAGATCAATGAATATTGATAATTTAAGTGCATTGCAGCAAATCTAAAATAAAGTGGGGACAGACAGCAAATATACTCAGATTGCGTGAGCACGCGAGATTGAGGAAGTCGGGATAGAGAGGGGGAAAAGAAAATAAACAGCGTTTTCATGACAAGATAAATAAACTGTTGAATCCTAGGAAACAAGTTTGAAGGACAAAAGGATAAAAAAAATTAAAAAGTGCATCTACGAAACTCTGTTAAGTTTTATGGTCAAAAATAAAGCCAGTCTCTGTTGAGAAGAAACATTAAGGCAAAAACAAAATCATTGTATTGATTGTTTCCGGGTATCACTTGTAGCTGGATAAGACATCATAATTAAGACTAAATGCAGAGCACAAATAAAATAAGAATTGGAGGTCAGGAGGACATTGACCTCCTATCACTGAGAAGATCAAATAGCTTTCCACCATATATCTCAAAGTAACTAAGCCACAATCTGAGTTTCTGATTGCGGTAGTATGGTTGGTGCAACAATCGAACAATATCTTCCGAAGCTCTGAGTGGTAAAGGTTGCATTGTGTAAGTTTTGCCACTACCTGAAAACCATTTTAAAGCATATGCTAGAGTTATTCAACCAGTAATAGTTGAGTTCCAATAACCACTAATAGCACAAAAGTCAAAAATAACTGCAAAAATTATACCTTTAGTGCATTCAAAACAAAAATTGAGTGAGTTTACAAACATTACTACAAAGTACAAACAGACTAATGAAGTTATGTTTTCTAACACTATAAAAGGATTCAGTATATAAAATAGATCAGCATGAGTATTAGGGCAACAGAATTAGAAAGACACCTCCAGAGGATGGAAACCTAAACAGACCAGTATAGGATATTTAAATCTGCAACAAAAGAAAGCATACCAGCCTCCAGCCAAGTGTCAAGAGAAGGTGTATGTCAAAATATAGGAGCCATGAAACAGGTTCGAAGCAAGCATCGCAAAAACAACTTGAAGCTTTTACCATCAACCAAGTTAGTTGCCCAGATGCTTAACAAGAAGGGCATGAGGGGTGAAGCCAGAAATTTTTTAGGCTATGGCACCATTTGGCAGATGGGTAGACCTGCAGGTAACTCAAGCCTTCTTCATGTCTACTCAACGTTATTTACTGACCTCCAAATTATGGACCCAGAATAAAGCTTAATCTGATATCGTCGATCATTGACAGTGAATACCTGAACTGAACTAGGGTCCGGATAATCATTTGGAGTAGCCGGTCAGGTTCATTGTCAGAAGGTTTATTTTCCCATAAATTTTCCATTTAAATGGGATGTAAGACTTTTTACTCCCCCCCATCAGGCCTCATAGTTCCTAACTTCAATCTGTTCCCCTCCTCCTCAACAAACTCAAGTATAAGATCCATTGTGACATTAAGTTTGTGCATGATTTTGTAAATTTGTCATAACATACTATTCCCATACTTGTACTGCTTGCATTGCGCATCCTGTTCATTTCTTTTTTTTGCAATTATATCTCCATATTTAGATACACAGGTCCACTATGTCCACATATGCATAGCTATATCTCCAACTCTTTTAACCAAACAGCGAGTTCCTATATTAGATGTCCATAACATCTCAGATATTTAGATTTAGAGAAAACAGTTTAAGGAAATGCATGCTTGAATTGTCAGTACAGGTAGATAATTTAATTCCCACATGTCAAAGCACCTGTTTGACCATATGCAAAGCAAGTGGCTTTTGTTCGCTGAAAAATGGTTGGGATAATTGGCTGTACAGTGACACGATATACCTGCCAATCAAGTATAAGAGAATCAATATTACCACAGAAGATGCCAAATGCAATAAAAAGTTTCCTACTAACTGCACAAAAACCACAGAAACTACTGGGAACAAGCAAGTGGACCAACAAATCAACCCAGGAATAAGATACCGAGAGATGACTTACCTCATCATTAGTCACATGCTCATCCAGAACAGCATCAAAACAAAAATCATGCTTCTCCACATATGCAGTCAAATCCACCTTCCAGGTCAAAGAAATTTATCAATATGCTAAGTACAAAAGAACAGAGAAAAAAAAATGCGTCAAAAATGTTATTGCAGGGAAGTTTTGCAATTTATAATAGCAAGACACAGTTGCACAAGATTTACCAGGAAACTTGCTTAAGTATACTTCAACAATTTCAGATGGCCTCATTCATATAATGAATTGATAATATCTATCAAAGCGATATGCTTTATACATAGTAAACTAAATTCAAATACTAGAGCCAATTCACAGCAACAAAAGATATTAAATACACAGCAAAATTCATTGAAGCAATAAAGTGACAGAATACATATTGACCTCAGATACAGCATGAAAATTGTATAAGTTTAGCAGCTGTAGCAAGGAAAATCAAACCTTTAATTTAGGTTCATGGACAATTAAATATGCATTATCATTTACAGTGACAATATCATCCTCCTTACGAGAAATCTCCTTCTTGTTCAGAGGTCTTTTGCGAACCTACAAGACAAGTAAAAAGACATATCCATTAAACTTTACAAACTTCATAGACATGTAAAAAAGATGCAGAAAATTATATAGTGTGCTGGAGAATAAAATGATCACAATTGCAGCAGCTTCTCCTTAACCTTGTTGACATCGTTGAAGTATAAAGTAAATACACTTTAAAGTTTTATATGATAAATTGGCCTCATAGCCTGAATTTGATCCTATCCCCATCAGATAACAAAATGTCAACACAGAAAAGGATATAAAGCTCTATGAGGTATGTACCAAAAAAAAAGCACTAGGAAATGTTCACAAAGATGCATCTTCTTACATATCATTTTCAGTTTTATTTCATTGTTAATTTATTGGCTGACATATGCACTGCTCTACTAGTTTTAAAGTACCTGTACACAGCCTGATCTTGAAATGTATGCAGAGAAATACTAGTACTTTTCTAAGAAGAAAAAATATTGATCATGCTATTGCTTTGGCACATAACCTAGAACATTTCAGCCGTCCTTTTTGTTCTTCTGAGCTTAATTTGTTATCCTCCACAAATTCAGAGGGCAACTGAAATACTTCCTGCATTTCATTATCTGCGTCAAATCATTTTAGTCTGATGAGGCTGGTATAGGCATTCCTCTGTATCCTTAATACTAGATTCATATATAATTAGACAGTCCAAACAATTTAATAAGAAAGCAATGATATATTCTCATTTTTCTAAAAAAAAAGTGTCGAGCTAATTGTCCAATTGAAAGGCTGGAATAGAGCCCACCGCGTAAAGGATTGAACCACGAAGTACACTGGTCTAAGGAAAATGGGCTGGTTATGACCCAGCTAAAAGGAGCAAACCTATTTCAAGGGTATCTTCGCAGCTATCCTGAAAACTTCAAACCTATGCCACCATGTGATATACATAAATTGAAATACGTATAGAAAATACTGCAGCTGGTCCAAAATGTGCTCAGACCAACAAGACCTCAGTCGCCAGATGCTGAGCATTACGCAGTTGCGTGATGGCCCCTGCTACGATGGCCATACCCACTCTCTTCCTAATCATAAACCCATGAAACATGAAGATATAAACATAAGCTTGCAAAAATGAAAATAATGGATTATATGTGCCAATCCTGCAGAAAGAAGTAACTTCCACAGAGAATACAAATGGCATTACTTTCAACAAACAGATTAGAAAGATTGTTTCTATTAAAATATAGCACACAATGCTAAGTTGCAGCTTAAAAGCTAGGTGCGAAAAACAACCTCCAAGTTGGTACAGATGTATGCAAAATACAGAGCATGATTTAAGGGGGAAAAAGGCCTAATGTTAGAAGCAATCAATAATCATAGCCTGTTGTCTGACATATTCAAATGGAACATATACTATCAAGTAACATGAGATGCACTCAGTGTACCACAACTTTAATCTTGGCAACATTGTTCTCCTTTATAGTTGTCTCCTTTACACTAGCTGATGCTATAATGTTGCTATCCATTTGTCCTCGTTGCTGTTTGTGAGTCATTGCATCAAAGTTATCATCAAGCCCGTTAGAAGGCATGAACTCTGGCAGCTCAAATGGTTCAGACATTACATGCTGCAAGTAAGAAAGCAAACTACATCACAGTCATTGTGTGAAAAAAAAAAAATCTTTTATTGAAAAATAAGAAAAGGTTTATCAAAGTCAGAAGGCAGCTAAGGAAACTCTAGACAAAAAAAGGGTTTTCCATGTCCATTAGCATACATAAAAATGATGCATGAAAAATCTTCTTCAGATAAGCACCACCTGAAATTTACTTAAGTGGATAAAACAAGTGGAAGGCCGAGCAAAGGCACCAATCTAGTTCCACAGCCAACATCAATGACATCAACCTAGACCATGCCAATATCAATGATACCAATCTAGTTCCACAGCCAACATCAATGTCACCAACCTAGTACCATTGCCTCAAAAAGCAAGAAAATGGAGCACCTTATCTTCTTGGTTAATCAACTAAAAATGCACAAAAGTATATCGTAATTTATGAGCAGTAATCAATAATCTTGAAAAAGTAGGCGCCCTAAAACTATCAGAAGATAAGCAAAATATTACAGCTTCGATTCAAACAAACAAAAAACTCAAACTCCCATCAACTTTTTTCTGTTTGCAATTCCTCATTCTAGAAGTAAACACCCAATGCATAGGTTAGTGTGTGTTTGTGTCCCAAATCATCCACCAAACCAGATTCCTCTAAACTGTTATATTAGTAGTTAATGAGCCAAAAATATAAACAATAATTGTTACTTAATGCAAGATGCCTTATTTGAGCTTGTATATCAAAAATTTACAATGTAAGATTATGCTTGACCATTGACCATAATTCAAAATGTTTAAATATGAGAAATTTGAAACATTTTAACATATTTTTTTTCAAATAAAAAAATGACTTACAAAATAAGGTCTATAAAGCCTCTGACATATACAAATTATTAATTGTCTATGATGGCAACTTTTCTTAGACTTAGGGCTTGCATTGCAGCTGATAAGGCTAGTCTTGTTACCAAATAAATGTCCTAAGTTTCATTGAAGGCTCGTCTCTTGCCTAAAGTTTTCTTTGCCAAGAATCTCTCATTAATTCTCAAGCTGTTGATGCAAGTTCATAACCAGTCATAAATCCTTCCACAGTACTTTCTTGACCTAGCTATGTGATCCATATCAAAAGCAGTTATAATGGAAGGCTTGGATGATGATGATCAAAACTCCAACAAAATTTCTCAGTTCCTTTGTCCTTATTTTCTCCAGGGCTTAACATATCCATCTCACATGAGATTAAGAAATTTTTTTGTTGTATTAATTGGGCAAGGAACTTGTTCAAACTATTTGCAACCAAGTTGGGTAATATGTGCTCTTAGTAAGTTGGTGAGTTTATGAAGCCTAAGATAATCATCCAAGCCCATCTATATAGACCTCTCAACTAGATTAGGCATCAAACTAGGCACAGTAATCATTAACTTTTTCACTGGTTTACAACCCAGTTCATCATATAATGTAGATTTCTAATAGTACTCCAATATCTTGTTTTCCTTTTTCTTGAAGCACATTGTTTCTTTATTCTACTTTCCAATGTTCCTTTCAGTTAGCGACTTAATGTTTAAAGTGAAGGTTTGTTTAAAGCAATATGCTAGTGATTTTAGCCCTGTACTAAATTAGAAAAGCAACAACAATAAAAAAGTTAAAGGACTAAAAAGTCTAAGGCAAAGTAAGTTTAACATTTTCTTTGAAAGAGATAAACCGATAAAGCCCTTGGCATTTCTCTGAAAGTGATGTATTAACCCTAAGATTACCATAGAAGAAGGCAAGATGTGTAAATGTCGTGAGTGTAACTTGAAGATAAAGCTCTCAGCATTTATCAACGATCATACCTCAGAAAGAAGCTCGGTATCATCCATAGCATGAAGATCCAGAAGCCCGGCTCCCAGCTCACCTCGCAGCTCAGGTGAACTAAAGCCATCCATCACACCTGGTGCTCCTAAACCTTGTGTTGTTGGAGTGCATGCTTCAGAGCGAAATTCCCCATTGAAGTTCAAGCTTCTCAAAAGTTTATAAAGCTTCTGTTTCTCCTCAGCACTCTGTGTCCCATAGCCCTACAAGCCACATCAACAAGCCCCACTTCAAGAATTTATACTTGAACTTTAAGCCATCTAATTCCACCAGCAAGAAAAGAACAAAGAAAGGCAAAATCTCAAAACATTATTTCAAATGAAAAAAAATGTCAAATTAACTATTCTACTCTACCAATAACAATCAAGTATTCAAATGACAAAGAAGACACCAACAATAATACGAGCAGCCAATATAAGAAAACATGTCAAGAAACTCAATTAACGAACATGTTAATTTATTGCGATCATATGGTTTTAATTCCATAATGCATACCAAATATCCTAATGAAGTGTAATAAAGCAAATAAGTTTTCAGCGCAACAACGAGTAAGAAAAAATCTGCCTTTTCTCAAACAATGCCTTAAGGAGAAAGAAATCAACATATCTTGACAGCAAAAGAAGAGTCTGGGATCTATGCAGCAAAGAAGGAGATGCTCTCTACTACCTGCATGAGGGCATTCGGGGCAGAAGCCAGCGGCGACGCCAGATGCTGGAGCCCGGCGGACTGGAGCCACCGCGCCATGACTGCTTCTCCGGCATCCCCAGGCCCCACGCTAGGATGGTGGTCGTAAAGAGCCGCCCCGGCGTTGCTCTGCTGCATGCCACCGGCGTGGCGCTGCCCCTTGCGTTGGGGCGCCAATTTTCACGCCTTACGGAATGCAAACCGCTGCAAAAAAAGAGATGAGATCTTCCAAAACCCCCAAATCCGAATCCAACGCAGAGAAAGAGTAGAGATACCCACAGGGAGAGGAGAAGTCGGCGATCGAGAGAAACATTCGATTGAGGCGAACCGGAGGGGATCCGCCCGGAACCCTACATCAAAACCGGCAATGTGGGTGAGAAGAAGATCGGACTGGGACTGGAATCGGCAAATCGGGAGAGGAAGAGAGGCAGCTTACCAGATTCGTGGATTCGACCGGAAGAGGAGGAATTGGGGAGGGAGAGGTGGGGCCGGAAATCGGGAAACGAAAGCCTATTCTGGGCCCTTCTGGATTCGAGAACGATGGCGGGGGGAAGAAGGCGGGAGGGCGGCCCTCCCCTTCCGAGAGGGTGATATGATATTATTTGTTCGCGCTTGGGCGGTCCGCCTCTCAAGCAAAGAGTTTTATCATGCTTCTCGGTGAAGATAAGGAAAAAAAAAAAAGGTTCGTTTCCTCCACGTTGGATGTTCACCCCTGCAAGGCTGCATAAAGACATGCATGCCCTTGGAATGAACGTCGGAATTTTATAATTTTCTTTCTCTTTCTGGTAAGCTTAATTAATTATTAATTGTAATTTAAAGTACTGGCACTGCACTGCCCTCTCCTGCTTAAATATGAAAGTTATCAATTAAAGTCATGATTGTTGTTGCATCCCGAGTATTTAGATTTGGACGATATACCAAGTGAGTCTCTCTCCCTCTCTTTAAGAAAAGTAATGGGAACAAAAAAATCTAATCCGAATAATCATTATTTGAAGTGGGCTACAATAACACCAACATAATTTTTACTTCATAAAAAATACTAATTAATTAGCAAAACTACGAAGCCTATGTGCCATCAATGTCGAGAACAGCAAAATCGATATGGAGCACCATACCGGCTATCTAACGAAACAAGTCGGTACAGACCCGTATCGCACCGTGTCGGACTGTACCAACATATCTTCTACAGCAGAAAAGAGGGAGAAAGAGAAAAAAAAGAGAGAGAAAGTGAGCGGAAAGGAAGGAAAGAGAGGCCAGCTTTTTCCGCGCTCTCTTTTTCTCTTCTTCTTCTTTCCCTCCAATGAGGCATCTCAATTTTAATGATAGAACCGTCTCGATCCGCCGCCGGTACGGCTCGAGACTTGAACGGTTCGGAACAGTTTGTGTAGAGCTTGATAAATATTATATTATATTTAGATCAATTTTATATTTTTTATTAATATTGTATTAGGAGCGAAGAATATATAGAAAATAAAATCCATAGGATGGCCGCATGCAGAATCATATAGGTGCAGCATGAGACATGATAAAAGAATAGATGTATTCAAACGATAACATGGGAAGGAGAGTGCCGAGCATCATGTCATTTGTCCCAAAAACACCAGTTGATAGAAAGTAGAAATTTTTTATGTACATATCCTTCTAAATATTAAAATTTATATGAATATTTTTTTAAAATTAATATATATATATAATACTTGTTTTGTGTGTATACCTTTTATTTTTTTCTTGCATATATATCCATCCCGTCTAACGCTGTTAAGAAATTAATGGTTTAAAATTCAAAATGAGTAAAATATCCTTAATAGGTAAATATGCAAAAGAAAATATCTGATAAGGGTATATATGTAAATAATATCTTGTAAGGGTATTCATGCAATTTCATATATTTATGAAAGTTTACATGCAAAAAAATCTAATTTTATTTTTTCCATTTCAATTCATTTTAGTTTCTAGTGAGACTTGTTAACCTGTTATCCACTTTAGAAATAAAAAGATACTTTAATAATTTTAATTAAAATTCGATTAAAACAAATATAATTTTAGCTAATTACATTAACTAAATTGTTATGTCAAAAGTATTCATACAAAAATAGTATTTTGTGAAGAAAGGTAAGTAAATATCAATTTGGAGGGCATTTGTGCAAATTTTAATATTTAGAAGGGTATTTATGCAAAAATCTAAGAATTTTTTTTTTTCCATCTATATCTTCCTAAATATATTAAATTGCATAGATACCCTCCAAAATTGCTATTTCATGCATACCTTTATAAACGTTTTTTTTTTTTGTATGTTTATCCATTAATAATATTTTTGTCATTTTAATTTTAAACTGCTAACTTCTTAACGGCATTAGATGGCATGGGTATTCATACAAAATACTATTTAGGAGGGTATTCAAGCAAATTCTAATATTTAGGAGGATATGTACGTAAAAAAAAATTTTAGAAAATACTATGGTCCCCGCCACTTACCTTGGTATATTTCATGTTTAGATGAAATTTCGTAGTTTGGATTCCAAACACAGAGCCAAAATTTAAAAGCTCGGGTCAGTTCGGGACATTCACGTCCTTCGTCCTATCCATCAAATTCACCCACCAAGCGTCCTCTTTCACCCGGGATTCTCTCTTCCTCGCTGGTGAAAGCGGTGCCCCTCTGTCTTGACGTGCATCAGCACTGCGAGATGTTTTAGCCATGCTCTTTGTTGGGGGGGCAGGAGGTGGCTGGATTTTTGGAATAGACCTACTAGACTTGCCCCCACAAACCCTTCGACATTGACCTATCTCCCTGAAGAACAGTTTTACTACTGTTAAACGACTCTGTCTCAATCAAAGGCATGCATGTTTAAAAAGGCTCAGCCAGTGGATTACCTTGATCTAAATTCTTGAGATTCGAAGGAGGCTGGAAACAATATTAATATTCGAAGCTTAAAACAATGAAGAAGGGCTGGGGTCATGGAAACTAGTGCAAGTCTCTACAATATAACATTGGCAACTCCATCCTAACCAGTAGTGCAAAAAGAGGATAAATGAACACATCATCACACTCACGCAATGCATCATCCCTTAACTTGTTGGAGAACCACAAATTTTCTGTTCACGGCATTCCCAGCAACCCACTTCACTCAGAATATTGTGTTCGTAAATGCAAGGTGTCCTTCGGGCTCCATTTACCATCATAATTGCCAAGCATGGTTAAGAAGAAGTATTGTCCAATGGAGAAGCTAGGAGGAGCCAGGTGAGGATGGGCCCCTCCCCGGCGGAGGTTGGATGGAGCAGAGCGGTTTGAAGACTGGTAGAAGAAAGTACCTTCCATGGAGATTTATTCTCCCCAAGTCCAAGGTAGAAGAAACACCTTAAGGTAGAAAGACCTGCCGTAAAAGAAAGATGAAAGCTTTCACGGTTTCGGTGCCTTTGGGTGTTTTGGAGGTGGAAGGAAAGAGTTCAGAGAGTTCAGAAAGTAGGCACCTGGATCATGCCACAAAAGCCTCTTAGCATGAGCTCTAAGCCAAGTCCATAATCAACTAGTGAAGCAACTTCTGGAATGCTTGGACAAGGTGGTGAATACATTCACTCTCAGAATCAAATTCACAATTGGAAATAGCACAAGGGTTGAAGTAAAGGGTTGACTTCAGGCTGTACTTTGAGAGCCTACTTAGATACTATTGATTTAGAAGAGAAATGTCTGAAGGCGAATGATTTGAAATATGCCAATATACCTTTCGAGGTCAAATTCTTCATACGGTTTCTTGTCAAAAACAGAGTTCTTACAACACCTATTGACAGAGTCACCAAGTGCATCATGTACCAGTGTCAGGCCATTCAAGCAAAGGCATTGCAATTAGAGCATCACAGTCACTAAACCAAGCCATTGCACACTTAAATCTAATTAATCATGGCCAGCAGATCGCAATCATTCTATAGATCATTTTTAACAATTGCCAATAAGAAACAAGATATTGCAGCATGAGTTTTATTAGTATGGTGCAAACCAAAGTCAGCATAAACAACCCAAAACTCCCAATTTGATTGCTGCAGTATTCAGTTTGGGATTGCAAAATCCAAATTCACCTTGAAGTTACAAGAATAGATTGTCATAATTGCCATCACACTCGTGCTATACAAAATATATTTGCAAGAGTGGGTGCAAAGCATGGTCAGTATTTTAATATGTCTAAAATAATAAAGCTTTATATACATCAATCTTATAGTTCTGCATCTGCTGATTCTCTGTAAGAATAGCTTGATAAGCTGATTTGCATGCACACCAACCATAGAGAAAGGGGTGTTTAAAATATCAAATTGAATTTTGCTGTACTATAGCTGTCACGAGAAGATATTGATGGGTGATGAGTTTGTTTACATCCCCAGCATATATGTATTTTGACATGAATTGGACAAGACCTTGTGCGCTAAAAAGAGAGGGTCTAAAATGTGTTCTAGATGAATCTTCCAGCACCTAACACATGAGGAAGCTCATAATTCTAGATTTGAGGAATAAAACATTCTAGAATCATCAATCACATCATCCCTTCTCAATGTAACCACACAACCATTTAGTAGAGAAACCATTTATTACAACAAGATGGCTTGAATCGGTTTTCATGCTTCATGAAACCTGAGCAGACCAAGTTTAAAACTAGCAGAAGGCTATAAAGGTATAATCCAACTAGCCATAGTTGCTCATTTATTTACAGGTGGCAATAGGAAGTGATAGTTAAACCAGCAAAGGGGCAGTTCATGCAACGCCAAAAATAATAAGCCGACCTACTTTCAGATACCCATGAATGCTCGGCACTGGGATTGCCAGTGCTCTTTGGTCTGGCGAACACGCTCAACTCTTTCAGCCTGAAGTCGCTCCTCCCAGTAATCAGGGCAGCTGTTTGAGGGCATGCAGTGAGAAAATATTCTTTGGAATTAAAGCAAATCAGACTCAAAGAATTTTAATAAAAGTATACCTCCGGCTTAACAAGATGTTTAGCTCATCTAAGTGTACAGCACCTGCATATACTCCTGCCTGAAATTACGAATGAAGAAAATAGCAGCACATCATGTAGATATTTTTGTATATTTTCTAAATGATTTAAGAAAGATTCCACTCTAATACAACACCGTAGGCAGATATAACGAGACATTGCACATATTCAAACATAGAAGAAATTAAGCAAGAAATGTACCAGCCGACATAAAGGACATTTTGCTTTAGGATCCACTGACTTTAGCCCATCAACTATTGTTGCAGATCCAGCAGAACAACAACACATGTAGCAGAATATATGGCCACAGCTGAGAGAAACAGGATCAAATACAGTGTCCTGTAGAATGCCAATATAAACTTTAATAAGAGGAAATTGGACTGCAAACATGTAGGTGTCTTTTAATGATAAAGAAACCAACACAGAAACCAACTTGGGCAGCAAATAAATTTTCTAGTTATCCATGTCTCAAGAACATATACTAAGCAGAGTAACATTGCATCACTAAAGAAGGATACATACCAAATAGCAAGTTATAATTACTTTAGTACCATGAATAAGGACAAGATTGCAGCCTTAATCAAAAATACCGCACAGTTGATAAAAAATGCAGGCATAGTGTAACTATTGTTTCCTGCTGTTAGTCCTAAAATTGGTAAGGAGAGCCATGACTTAGACCGGGCTGCATAACTCTCAGAACTCAAAACAAGAGATTTCTGTCTCAAATATAGATTATCTAAATGTTTGAAAGTAGTAATGAGGCAACAAAATCCATGGAGCAGAATCACAGACTCACCAAACATATCGAACATGTCAAATCAATGTCAACCTTCATAGAATCAAACAGGCCACAAGAGAGCGTCGGCTTGTCATCATCGAATGTGAGCGAGCAGTCTTCAAATAGCCCCATGACAGCCCTATTGTTGGCCTTGCTTTCCCTCAAGTTGATGTAGAAGGCCATTAGCTCACAGAGCCATGGAGACTGCAGGATCTCAATATGCATTCTCTGGGCCTGCGATCTGAATGCCTGCCCTTGCTTTGAGTAATGAATCTGTATATGAATGGTCCGTATTAAGCAAATAGAGTAATGAATCTGTATATGAATGGTCCATATTAAGCAAATATTGGCGTTAAACTAGAAGTGATATCATATACTGATAACCTTTTCAAATTTGAGGTTGTGGAATGGAATCAATTTTCTATGAAAGGAAGAAAAAAAGAAATTGACCACCATGTATTTCCACTAAAACAAGTTACCTGAGATCAAGAGGCATACCTTGTCGTATTTCTTTAAAATCTTTCTCATTGCGATGGAGTTTATAATAGCATATGTGACCAGGTCTTTTCCTTCTTGTATCAGAGCTCCATGATTTCGGTGAGACTTGCTCCCAAACCACATAAAGTACTTTCGAAATCCTGAAGCTAAATGAAATTCAAGCAACTTCTGAGCTCGTTCATTGAAGCAGCCAACAACAGCTGACATCTCCTCGAGAAGGGAGGAGAAGAAAGTGCCATAACACACTACATGTGAATAGAAGAAACAAGTCAATTTAAACTAAATAAAGGCATTATTATCCCATGAGATTATATAGGGTGCTAAAATGAACCAAATAACTCCCTTTTCCTATAGATTGTGTACAAGAATTATAAGACTACAGGAGATGTAATTTCAGTTGGTAGAACACCCATACAGACTGACAAGAAGACTAGTTTATGGGCCAAAACATATTATTCCTAAATATAAGAGAATCGTCTGCAAATAATTTGTTGGCCAAAAAAATATTAGTTGGGGAACTTACAAGCAGATAGAGGATAACAAATGGTAAATTCATCCAAATTATAAAGTTTAGGAATAGCATAAAGCTTAGAGATGTTAGAACTTGCCATCAAGCATGACAATTGTAGCAATCTCAAGGCCCCAGCAGTATCAAAAAAAGCATAAAACATCTGATTGTATATCACAATTGATGTGTAAGGAGAAACTATCAGCTTCTTCCAAGATATAACAAAAGATAAAGAATAAAAGAAAGATAATTGGGTGTTCTTCTATCTCGATGAAATAATAGACCTTACATAGTCAGTTCTACTATTCACTTGCATTTTCAGAACCATCAGAGTGACTCATTATTGAACAAGGGAAAGGGAAAACAAAAGAACAAACCCGATATGTTATAACAAGCAAAGAAAGGAAGACCAATCAGAAACAGCCATTAATTGGCAATTTTCTCTCCTTTGCTTCTCATAATCTCTTCAACATAAAAAAAATCAAAATCTACCAAACAAGATAATAAGAGAAACAGAAGCATAGTCAACAAAAACACCTTTGCTTTCCCAAGCACGAGTCATCAGATTTAAAAGCTTTTCTTATTACCATGCACTGAGAGGAGGGAAAAACAAGAAACATTATTTATAGTAGTTTAAGGTGCTTCCTATGACTTCAAGATTGCTAATAACCATGCCATGAAACTGATCTATGACTATGACCCAAAAGAAACAAAACTAAAATATTAGGACCAAAGTATTGCTGATAAAGAACAACATTCAAAGGGAATATTACTGAAATATATTGATTTCAATTTCGTGGAATATGTAAAAATCAAAATATCCATTTCCATGCATTCAAGCTTCTCTTCAAATTCCACCATCTCATCATAATAATCGATGAAACAGAATCATGGATATATCACTCAATATTAACAAAACCAACCAAAATAAATAAATAATCCGAAAACCAAATCCAATAAAAATTATATAAAAAATACAAAATCATCAACCAAAAAATTATACATAAAAATAGGTTTCGAAGAGATGGAAGGATATTTTCACCAAAAATAAAAAAAGAGAGATTGAAAATATGAATTCCCCACGGACACAGCTTCCCTCCTAATATTACCATCTTAAAACAATAACCACAAATTGTCTTGTAAATTAAAAAAAAAAAACTTCTTTTCATTCAAGACAACCAAAGACCTGCATTACTGGCAAAACAAAAATCTAAAAACCCAAAATAGAACCCAACGTAGATCAGATAAAGAGAATCCACGAGGCAAAATTAAGAATTGCGCCTTTGTCTTTAACATTAAATTCCATTCGAACATCGATCGCACCCATTCCAGTATTCAAAACCAGAAACAAAAAAACCTTTTTTTTTTAATTCATCCAAAGGAAACCGAACAAAACTAAACCAAAATCAAAGCAAGCATCACGCCTTTTTCATTCGAAAGGTGATCAAATACCTGGGCAATGATCAGGGCATCTGTTGCCCCCGTGCAGGCCTTCTCCTTCCTCCTCTCCGTTCTGGTTCTGGAATTGCAAATCCCTCGGGCACCGCTTCAAGATCTTCTTGAGCTTCTTCAATCCGACCCCGGGGAGCTCCTTCTCCCTCCTCCCCTGCATGTACTCCTCATACCTCTTGCAGAACTTCATCTCCTCCCCCCACCATCCAACCCACCTTAAGCAATTAGATCACAAAATACGATCCCAAGATCAATAATACAAGGCGAGAATTGGATAAAATTTCGAAGCGAAACACAGAGAAATTGTTACCTTGGAATCAATATAAAGAGAGAAAGAGAGATTTCTTGTCGTCGTCTCCTTCTTCTAAATTCGCCGTGTTTGGAAGCTATTTCGTTTTTGTTTTGGCTTCGAGCTGTTTGTTCGTTATCCGACGAAATCGACACGAAAGCTCCCGGTGGATGCAAGCGGAAACAATAAGGGGAGGCGAGGGATGAGATGAGATAATAATTAATAGCCGATATCTTGGCGAGGATTCGGCGATTCGGTCCTGCCAAAACGGGAAACTATTGATTTAATAAATCATTAAATCCGGACTTGGGCTAAGAGCTAATGGTCCGTGGAATCACTTCATGCCTCATGATTCGTGCCTGCACACGATTTGGGATACCCAAATATTTATGAGGGATGTTGGATCACCATAATGAAAAATTGTGCATTTGCAAGCTAAACTACATTCTGAAGCGTTACTCACGTAAAAGGCATCATGATACTTGTAAAAATAGGGATCGATGATTGTGAGATGCATGTATTTCTTCTTTAAAAAAAAAATTATTTACATAAACCATCCTTTGCATGCACAATTTTACAGTACGTGGTCGCATATGATTAGCCACTCGTAGGAAAATATCTTGTTTAATTAGTTGATTATAAGTGCATCAGAAGCTTGATTAGTTATATTTGAGAATACGTGGATCAATGATATATGACATGCATGACATGTGTCTCTTCTATAATAAATTTGCTATTTCTGTGGGCAACCTTGTACGTGCATAGTTTTGTGTACTGAATGATCATGGAGAATTCACCACAAGTTGGAAAATATTCACTAAATTTAAAGATTGATAAAATGCATGGATCAATTACATGTTATGTATAACCATCTTAGCCTTGCATATAAGTCTCATTTATTGGCGACTCAAACCTTTTATAAAAGAAAGAATTATTACTTGTGAGCTTCTATAAGGATAGCATGGTTGTTATCGATCGTTGATATTTTAGTTATGAATGAACCTTTGTTCTATATAGAACAAGAGATTATATATTTTGAAATTAAGTTTTTTTTATAATTGATGAATCACATCTTTTAAAAAAGGGAAACATAACCATGACATAACAATGGTGTAAGATAAGATTATCCTTGTAGCCTCAAGATCTTATTAAAAATTTACAATAGAAACAGCACTGCTCGAGTGAGCCTTCCTGCTATTAAATTAGGGTTTTTAAGTTTAGGGTAGGACGTAGCCTATACAAGATATCTTTAAATTTCATAATCAATCTCTTCTTGGAATTTAAGCTTAGGATAGAAAAGCTTAAAGTAGTTCTGTTGCACCAGAACAATACATTTTTTTGGCTTTCAGTCTACTATTAATGGGTTTCCATGCATGCTTTAGTTAAAAGAAGGTTTTGCTCACAAGTACTGATTTTAGTGTTATCCTAGAATTTGATGATCAACTCAAAAATTTTAACTAAATTAATTTGTTCACTTACGAAAGCACATAATTCTATTGAATTGTGATGTTGCCCTCAATTGTCCGACAACTGATGACAGATGAATGGCAAAACTTTTGCATACTTATGGTTATATTTTTTACTGATTTACCATCCAGTAAGCATGCATCAAAGAAGCAAGTTAAATTTTCTTAGTTAAGGCATGAGCCAAGGTAGTAGGATTTTTTTTTTTTTATTTCCTAACTTAAACTGAATTTAGAATTTAGAACATGAAGAATTATGGCTACCTTCTTACAAATTTTCTTCTTCATATGCACAGTTTGGAACTAAATGCTAAAAGAATGGTTGATAAAATCACTATATGTTGGGTACTAGCGGCTTAGGTTCGAACACATCCTCGACAAAAGATTTCCTCTCATCCAAGCTCTCAAGAAGGCAAGGAATCAAATGTTAAATAGCAACAAGCTATTACATCCTTGCTCACAACGCTGCATATCTTATCAATTCATGCTTCTATTTATTGATTTCATGGCAATATATGACACATAGGCATAACATCGAACAGTGTTGCTATTAATTTTGTTTAGTAAATTGTCCAATGAGTGCCAAATGAGCAACTCAGGCCTCAAGGCCCTCAACCATCACAAGCTTATCTTCCATACGATAGATATATGAGATAAAACTGAGGACAGTTTCAGATGGAATGCCACACCTTACGTCTATCGTGCTTTATCTCCGTGACGCACCGTCGTGCACGTAACCACAAAAAAGAAGAAAAAACGACGAAAAGTGTAACAAATCGCGTGCGAAAGCTACGGCTATAGTTTTCGGAGACGCGTCAAGGAGTGTGCGGAGGCCAACGTCTCCGGACATGACGGATCATGGAACGCGTTTCAAATCAATCATCCAACTGGGTGGGTTTTTTTTTTCTTAAAAAAAAAAAAAAAAAAAAAGGGAGGAAGAGACAAGCCCATCCCGCGTAGCAGCTCCCACTGGACCTCCACCCCATCAGGAGAATATTCCATGCGGGCAGAAATGACCGTGTGTTGGGCACCCCGGCCGATTTTACTCATACCCTCCCCATCCGTGGATCCGCCTCGGTTTCCCCTCTGGGCTCCGGACGAATACCACGTGTGAGTACGTCACACCTAGCACTACCTAGGCCACCAGCAGAGCGATATGCCCTTCCAGACCCCGTGTCCGAGCAGGAAGCATCCGATCTCCACAATTTAATCGACGCCCGTACGTTTCGAACTCGGAACCACTTGGTTGGAAGTAAGGCCACGCTCCCACTAGGCTACCATCTCAGTGGCAACTATGTGAGTTTCTACCGCCGGAGCTCCTACCTAGAATGGGCCAATGCAAACTACAACAAATTTTATTTTTTAAAAAATATATTTCATTGTGAGTATAGTGCAAGATATGTTTTTTTTTTTTTTAAAGCAAGTGCATCATACTACACGAGTACGGATATATCTAATAAAATCTGAAAACAAAACATCACGGAGTGCCCTAGGCAGCTCTCCCTCTTGGTTCCATAGAGTACCGCCCGAATGGCTAGCCACATAAGTTGCCACCCAATCTGCAGCCCTACGATGGCCCGAGGTCCAAGACGAATTCACTAAAAAAATTTTAAAAAATAAAAAATAAAAAATTTTAATAAGTGTAAAATGCTTTAAAAATTTATTTAAAAATAATTCATCTAGTTTTTTGAGATATAAAATTATTAATGAAATTTTTGTACTCAAAATTCAATGAAATATATTTTTTATTAAAATACTATTTTCAATACTATGTGACAAAAAAAAAATTAAATAACCTACAATAATCCAAATTGATGACAAGAATGGTAGGCGGAATTTAAATTCTGATGAGTAAAATATGTTTAACGAAAAATTATATTGGAAGAAGCTTGGAGTAAAAAGTAATTGCAAACCCCAAGCAAAAAAAGAAAAGGTTCGATAAATTTCTAATGGATGAGAACAACATAATCAATTTCTCTGTCAGTAAAATATTAGATTTATATCATAAAGCAACATGACAGCTGTTGGGGGAAAAACCCCAAGTCATACCGCCACGGAGGCGCTCGGCCAAAAGGCGCCGACCGGAAAGGCGCTCGGCCAAAGAGTGCCGACCAGAGAGCACCAACCAGAGGGGTGCTCGGCTAGAGAGCGCCGATCCGAAAAGATGCTCGGCCCAAGAGTGCCGACCAGAGGGAGCGCCAAGAAGAGGCGCTCGGACCAACCAATACAACCAAGTAGGGATGCTCGGCTAGAAAGAGCCGACCAGAGGACGCCGACCAGAAAAGCGCTCGATTAGAAGACGCTGATCAGAAGCATTAGAAGCAACCCCGCCACAGGGCGCCCCATTGGGCGACCAGCTCGGCTCGGCAGGGTGTCGAGCCGATTGCCTTGACCAAATGTTCAACTCCTGCCTAACCCCCTGAGGGACATGACAACTCCACTACAACATGCCGCTATCTCCAAGCCATCAAGGCATAAGATCTCCGCAGGTATTTGGCACGACCTGCCATTAATGCATGAGACCCCCTCAAGTCTCCGATGCACTCAGTCATTTAATGAACACGGCTCAAGACGATCTCCGGATCACTGAACCATCAAAGCGTATGGCTCTCCCTGACCGCCGGTTCACTCGGTAATAAATGCACTTACCATCCATGGACCCCAGGCCTACCACGGCCGGCGGTTCAACCACTCCAACAGGTCCGATCGACCGTGACAACTCCCTGGTTCCGGTCTGATTCGGCCTTATTTTCCACTACGCCATTAATGGGCCAAATCGTGCCCAATTATTACAAAAGAGAACAAACCCCCTGTCACCTCCCGGGCAACATAAAATCCTTCTATAAAAGGGAGCCTGGGAGGAAAGAAGGGGGGGACCGGAACACAAGTAAACAGCACAGACACAATTGAGCGCAATATTCTCTTCATCTTCTCCCCATATCTCTTCCTTGCTCTCTCCACATATTTGCCCCCTCTGACTTAAGCATCGGAGGGCCGGCGCCGGGGAGCCCGGCCACCGGCTTTTTTGCAGGACAGGACAGGACGCACTCTTCCTCACTCGCTCACCCTCTAGGAGGACGCAGCCGGCCGGCGCACTGCCGTCCGCCCTCCCTGCGGCGGAGCTCCTCCTCCCCTGGCTCCGTGGCGGCCCCCGGGTCCAATTTCCAGCAACAGTTGGCGCTAGAGGAAGGGACCGAGTCGCTGCCATGAAGCTAAGAAGCAAAGGGGCTTCCAACGCCTCTCGACGTCCTCCACCCAGTCCTGAACATTCTGTCCAAAACTCACCACCTCCGGCCGAGTCAGCACCTCAAGTTCGGCCGGAGCAGTTTGATGCCCTGGTACGACAGGTGCAGGCCTTGGCCACCGCTGTCCAAAGCCTGCAACCCAGGGGCATCCCAACGGCATCACCTCCTCCGGCTCCAGTTCAACCGGAGCCTCCTACAAGCGGACTTCCCCTTCGAGGTCAGGACTCTCAAGTCCAGGCCTCCCTCTGGAGAGAGCACCCAGTCAGAGGCCACGGAGGCTGGCCACAACCTTCAGAAGCTGAGTCGGTTCCGGGGCAACCTGCACCCGAACGAACCGCTGCAGCAATCCTCCAGAATGACGAACTCGACAAGAAGGTCGAGAAGCTGGAGCGCCAGATCCAGGCACTTCACGGGAGAAAATCAGGACGTGACGGTGACTTCGAGTTCACTACGAAGTCACCCTTCTCCCCGGAGATCGAAGATGAACCGGTTCCGCTACGGTTCAAGATGCCCCAGGTGGAGCCTTACAACGGCAAGGCTGATCCCCTTGACCACCTGGAAAGCTACCGGGTCTTAATGGCCCTACAAGGAGCCTCGGAGGCCATGATGTGCAAGGCTTTTCCGGCGACACTCCGAGGACCAGCCCTGCTGTGGTTTACCGGGCTGAAGCCGAATACTGTCTCCTCCTTTGAGCAGCTCGGCAGACAGTTTGCTGGCAATTTTGCCGCCAGCCAGCCCCAGCGGCGGACATCCGACTCCCTCCTTGATATCAAACAAAAGGAGGGAGAATCCTTCAAGGAGTATTTGGACCGGTTCACCGCCGCAACATGGGAGGTCCGGGAGCTTGACCAGTCAATCGCAATGTCAGCACTGAAGATTGGAGCCCGGTCCTACAAGTTCCTCTTCTCGATCGAGAAGAATTTCCCTGCGGACCTCCCGAAAATGCTCGCCCGGGCGCGGAAGTACGCCAAGGCTGAGGAAGCCGTGGCCGTTAGGCGGGGCGGGACCGAGCAGAACCCCAGGAAGAGACGCCGCGAGGAGCGCGGCCAGCCCAAAAGCCCGTCCCGCGACGAGCTAAGAATCCGCCCCGCCCGAAGAGTCCACCCCGGTTGAGGGGACCGCCACAGCAGAGGTCACCACTCCGCCCGAAGTTCCAACTGCGGGCCCATGCACCCGAGGAGAGGTATGAAAAATACACTCCCCTCAATGCTCCTCGGGCTGAAATCCTCATGGAGATCGAGGGTCGAGATCGCATCTGGCTCCCACCTCCGAAACAAGATACCAGAATCCGGCGTGATTCCCGGAAGTATTGCCGTTTCCACCGGGATCACGGCCATGATACTGAGGATTGTTATCAGCTCCGAAACGAGATCGAAGCACTCATCCGCCGAGGGGTGCTCAATCAGTTTGTGCAAGGCCGGCGTGAGGAGAAGAAGCCAGCTGAAGGAGCCACACGGCCTGAAGGTTCAAATGCCAACAGGCCCATCGCCGGCGTCATCAACACCATCCAAGGCGGGGCCTCGGTTGGAAAAACTTCAGGGGAAGGAATCTCCTCGAAGCGCCTGCGCGCCTCTGAAGCCATCTCCTTTTCAGATGATGATCTAGAGGGAGTCGAAACTCCCCATGATGATGCCATGGTCATCTCCATGATCATAAACAAATTTGATGTAAAGCGCATCTTGGTCGATAATGGAAGCTCGGCGAATGTTTTGTATTATGGTGCCTATTGTAAAATGGGGATGACCAAAGAACAGCTACGGAGGATGAATGCTCTGTTAGTTGGATTTACTGGGGATTCAGTCCCAGTAGAGGGCGAGATTGACCTTCTGGTCACAGCTGGGCTCGCCCCCCATGAAAGCACCGTGGGGATGAGCTTCCTCGTGATATGCCTTCCCTCAGTCTACAATGCCATCCTCGGAAGGCCAGGCCTCAACGCCCTCCGAGCAGTGGTCTCAACTCACCACTTGCTCATGCGGTTCCCCACCGGCTAGGGAGTCGGCGAAGTTCGAGGAGATCAAATGGTGGCAAGGCGATGCTACCTGGCGACCCACGAGGCAAAGCGACCAGCCGAGGTGCCCGTCCCAGCAACCGATCGGCCCTCGACTAAGACTCTGGAGGCACGGGTCAACCCTCAGAAAGAGCGGGTAGAGCCTGGTGAGTTATTAATTCAAGTTCCTTTACAAGAGAATTCTCCCGGACTAACCGTGCAGATCGGCTCTGGCCTCAACGAGCATGAGAGGGGTCGCCTCGTCAATTTTCTACAAGACAACATGGATGTCTTCGCATGGTCGCCTGCAGACATGCCGGGGATAGACCCGGAGATCATGGTCCACCGGCTCCAAGTGAAGCCAACCAGCAAGCCCGTGCGACAAAAGAAATGAGGCGCTGCCCCTGAACGACAGCGAGCAGCAGCCGAAGAGGTCGGCAAGCTCCTTGAAGCTGGCTTCATCCGGGAGATATCCTACCCGGAATGGCTCGCCAACGTGGTCCTCGTCAAGAAAGCCAGCGGGAAGTGGCGCATGTGCGTGGACTACACCGACCTGAACAAAGCCTGCCCAAAAGGACAGCTTCCCACTCCCTAGCATCGACCAGCTCGTGGACTCCACCTCAGGTCACGAGCTGCTGGCATTTATGGACGCCTTTTCCGGATATAACCAGATCCGCATGGCGCCAGAAGATGAGGAAAAGACAGCCTTCATCACCGACGGGGGAACTTACTGCTACAAAGTGATGCCGTTCGGTTTAAAAAATGCCGGGGCAACTTATCAAAGGCTGGTCAGCCGGATCTTCAAAGACCAGATAGGTCGGAACATGGAGGTCTATGTTGATGATATGCTGGTGAAAAGCAAGGTGGCACAAGACCATATAACCGACCTCAATGAAGCCTTCTCCACACTCCGAAAGTACCAGATGAAGCTCAATCCAGCCAAATGTGCATTCGGAGTCACCTCCGGCAAATTCCTCGGCTTCATTATTACACAACGGAGAATCGAGGCCAACCCCGAAAAGATTCGAGCCCTTCAAGAGATGACGCCTCTCAGGACGGTCAAAGAGGTACAACGGCTCACAGGCCGAGTGGCAGCCCTTGGGAGATTCATCTCCCGCTCGGCCGAGCGCTGCCTTCCATTCTTTACAGCCCTCAAGAAGCCGAAGAACTTTTTATGGTCGGACGAGTGCCAGCAATCTTTTGAGGAGCTCAAGCATCTACTGGCTTCCCCTCCCCTGCTCACAAAGCCTCAACAGGGAGAGCTGCTTTATCTATATCTAGCCGTCTCCCCTGTAGCAGTAAGCTCGGTCCTGGTCCGAGAGGAGGGTAGACTTCAAAAGCCAGTATATTACACCAGCCAGGTCTTGAGGGACGCCGAGACCCGATACTCCAAGCTGGAGAAGACTGTCTATGCTCTGGTCATCTCAGCTCGGAGGCTCCGACCCTACTTCCAAGCTCATACAGTGGCTGTACTGACCGACCAGCCGGTCAAGCAAATCCTGCAAAGATCAGACCGTGCGGGCCGGATCACTAAATGGGCCGTCGAGCTCGGAGAATTCGACCTCGAGTACCGACCCAGACCGGCGATCAAAGCACAAGCGCTCGCAGACTTTATAGTCGAGTGCACCACACCGGACGAGGCCGAGCCCGAACCTGAGCCACCAACGGTTCCGACCCCGAGTTTGGCATGGACTCTGCATGTCGATGGCTCTTCAAACTCGGAGGGTAGCGGAGCGGGACTTATCCTCACCAGCCCGGAGGGGGTGGTCGCTGAGCAAGCCTTGCGCCTCGAGTTTTCTGCTTCCAATAATATGGCGGAGTACGAAGCGCTTGTCGCCGGGCTCAAGCTAGCCAAAGAGTTAGGAGTAAAGGACTTGAAGGCCTTCAGTGATTCTCAGCTCGTCGTCAACCAAATTATGGGCGACTTTGAAGCCAGAGACCCGACCATGCAGAAGTATCTTCAGAAGGTACGGAATCTCGCTTCGACCCTGGACTCTTTTCACATTCAACATGTTATCAGGTCGGAGAATCTCAGGGCCGACCAGCTATCAAAGCTGGCGTCCTCTCGCATGAGCGAGCTTCCCAAGGAGGCAGTACTGGAGTACCTCCAAAAGCCCAGTACAGACGAGCCAGAGCAGACCCTCTGCACTAAGTTCGAGCCGAGCTAGATGGACGCACTCATCAGCTATCTGCAAGATGAAGTCCTTCCCACTGATGAACAAGAAGCTCGCCGAATAAAGCGCTCCGCCACCCGGTACATACTATACGAGGAAAAGCTCTATCGGAGATCTTTCACATCTCCCCTCCTCAGATGCCTTCGCCCAACGGAGGCTGATTACGCCATGCGCGAGGTCCATGAAGGGATTTGTGGAAATCATCTGGAAGGGCGAGCATTGGCCCATAAAATTCTACGCCAAGGATATTATTGGCCGACACTCCAGAAGGATGCTATGGACTTTGTCCAAAGATGTGACCGGTGCCAGAGGAACGCCAATGTCCAACGCCGGCCCTCGGCTCTCTTAACTTCAATCAGCTCCCCTTGGCCTTTTGCCCAGTGGGGAATTGACATCCTAGGGCCATTTCCACTGGCCACCGGGCAAAGGAAGTTCCTGGTCGTCTCCATCGACTATTTCACAAAATGGGTGGAAGCCGAGCCCCTTGCCCGGATCACCGAGCAGAAGATGCGGAATTTTGTTTGGAAATCCATAATCTGCAGATTCGGGCTTCCCCGCATCCTCATCTCTGACAACGGTCGCCAGTTTGACAACATTCACTTCAGAGAATTCTGCTCCGAGCTTGGCATTGACCACCGCTTCACCTCGGTTGCGCACCCTCAGACAAACGGAGAAACCGAGGTAACAAACCGTACTATTTTGCAGGGTCTCAAAGCCAGGCTCGACCAATCCAAAGGACAATGGGTCGAAGACCTATACAATGTCCTGTGGGCTTATCGGACCACGTTCCACGTCCCCACCGGCCAGACTCCCTTCAACCTGACATACGGAACGGAGGCTGTCATCCTACTGGAGATTGGGATTCCTTCTCCGAGAGTCGAGCATCACGACGCTAGCTCCAACTCTTTGCAGCTCAGAAGCAACCTTAACATAGTCGAGGAAACAAGGGAGGCCGCCCGAGTTCGTATGGCGAGGTACCAGCAAAGGACAGCTCAATACTACAACGCCAGGGTCAAAGTCAAATCTTTCGGACCACGGGACCTTGTCCTCAGAAGAGCTGAAGCCTCCCGACCAACTGAGCAAGGGAAGCTGGCCCCGAACTGGGAAGGACCATACCAAGTCACGCGCATCCGCCGACCCGGAACCTACAAATTGGAGTCTCTAGATGGGACTCCCATTCCGCGGAGTTGGAGCTCTGAAAACCTCCGCGTGTACCACCAGTAGAACCCCAAGGGGTCCCTCATTATTCAACTATTGAATTTCATTCTGTGGATTTCATTTCATAATAAACTTATGATCTGCATACTCATTTCAAGCTCACCGATTTTCCTGGTTATCTCATGATCCCAGGTTTATTTCTCCTACCCTGACCACGGTCAGGATGCCCTGCCACAACGGAATGCCCCGATCCGTCGGGATGGCTTGAGACGTCGAGATACGGTCTTAAGTGACCGACGAGCTCGGCTCGTCCTCCATCGACTTCCATCGACGAGCTCGGCTCGTGCTCCATCGGCCAACGAGCTCGGCTCGTTCTCCTACCCTGACCACGGTCAGGATGCCCCGAGACGTCGGGATGCCCCGATCCGTCGGGATGCCCTGAGACGTCAGGATGCCCCAATATATTGGGATGCCCTACCACAACGGGATGCCCCGATCCGTCGGGATGGCTCGAGACGTCGAGATACGGTCTTAAGTGACCGACGAGCTCGGCTCGTCCTCCATCGACTTCCACCGACGAGCTCGGCTCGTGCTCCATCGACTTCCACCGACGAGCTCGGCTCGTTCTCCTACCCTGACCACGGTCAGGATGCCCCGATCCGTCGGGATGCCCCGATCCGTCGGGATGCCCCGAGACGTCGGGATGCCCCGGCTATAGGGACGCTCGAGACGTCGAGATATGAGTTGCGGTCCTCTCTGACCAGACGAGCTCGGCTCGTTCTCCATTGACTTCCACCGACGAGCTCGGCTCGTGCTCCATCGGCCAACAAGCTCGGCTCGTTCTCCTACCCTGACCACGGTCAGGATGCCTCGAGACGTCGGGATGCCCCGATCCGTCGGGATGGCTCGAGACGTCGAGATACGGTCTTAAGTGACCGACGAGCTCGGCTCGTCCTCCATCGACTTCCACCGACGAGCTCGGCTCGTGCTCCATCGGCCAACGAGCTCGGCTCGTTCTCCTACCCCGACCTCGGCCGGGATGCCTCGAGACGTCGAGATGCCCCGATACGTCGGGATGCGGTCTTCACTGACCAAGACGAGCTCGGCTCGTTCTCCACCGGCTTCAACCAACAAGCTCGGCTCGTTCTCCACCGGCTTCAACCAACAAGCTCGGCTCGTTCTCCATCACCGGATTTCTCTGCCGACGTCCTCAAAGAACGGACCCCGAGCAGAGGAGCGTCTTCAGTCGCCTCGGCGCAAGGACGCACACGGTACAAGGTACCCATTTATTTAATGTTTTTACATTATCTTATCTATTCTTGGATCTCTGCCGACGTCCTCAAAGAACGGACCCCGAGCAGAGAAGCATCTTCAGTCGCCTCGGCGCAAGGACGCACGCGGTACAAGGTACCTATTTACTTAATGTTTCTACATTATCTTATCTGTTTTGGATTTCTCTGCCGACGTCCTCAAAGAGTGGACTCCGAGCAGAATGTTAGTCGCCTCGGCGTGAAACACTCACGATACCAACAAACTTGGTATAAACCTAGTCTGTTGAATCCCCGTCACGAGCTGACGAGCATTTGACCCATTCGTTGGAAAAGAATCCGGTCCGCCCCGGCAACCCGAGGCTCGGATTCAAAGTTCACTACGCTAAAAAATCCAAGTCCTAGCGGCCGCCCCAGGGCTTGGTCGAATTCTGGACTAGGCTCGAAAAAATTCTCCGAGCCCAAATCCCCTTGGCATAAGCATAAGCGTCGCTATACCACTGGTCGAAGGACCGAGCAATGAAGCTCGGCTAGCCAAACCTAAAACCAAACCCTGTGGCGGGTAAAGCTGAGGCCCTAGAGCCCATATCCTCGGAACCTAAAATGGATCCGAGCAGAGAAACTTGGACTACTACAGACGAGTTTCCAAAAAAGTATATTCATTTCAAAAAGCCCGTAGGCCGAGTACAAAAATTCGGGTTCGGCCCTTACAAGTATGGGGGGCCATCCCGACTTTACAAAATAACAAAAATTACATCAAGGCTCGAGCTCGACCACTTCGGCTTCGGCAGTATCGGGAGCGGTAGGCTCAGCAGTTGGGGCTTCAGTAGCCTCGGCAGCAATGGGAGTAGCCTCAGGGGCGGCTTCGGGGGCGGCTTCGGTCGCCTCGGCCGGACCTCCCTGGTCGGCCCCCGGAGTTTCTGCCTCCGCCTCCGGCCTCTCGACCCCTGCTCCCGGTTGGAGCAGGTTTACATCGAAATCCGGGAGAAGCCGCCGCAGTTGGTTGCGGAAGTCCCGGAAGCCCTGAATTAGCCCGTTCACGCCCTCCTCTGCTAGGAGGTCGTGAAACTCCTCCGACTTGCGGAAGAGCCTCACCGCGTTCTGGGCTTGCTCCCGAGCCTCGAGCTCCCGAGCCTCGTGGTATGCGGCCTTCCGCTCGAGGATTTTTATTTTCCGCTCAAGCTCCAAGTGTCGGAGGCGGGCATTCCCTATCTCCTGCTCACGGGAGGCCGACGCCAGCTCGGCTGCGGCCAAACGAGCCTCGGTGGCGCGCACTTCGGACCTTGTTAATGTGTGCGCGCCCTTCTCTTCATCGAGCTCAGCAGTCAGAGCTCGAATTCTTTCGTCGGATGCTCCAATTCTTTCTTGGAGCACCTGACGTTCGGCCTCGGAGGCCTGGTACCTCGCCTCCGGCGGCCAGGTACCTCGCCTGGGCCTCCTCGTAACCGCGTTGGCACCTCCGGGCCCGCTTCCGGTAGTCTTGGACTATGTGCATCAACATTTCCGTCTCGTGCAAGTGCTGTGAAAGAGACGAAAAGAAAAACATAAGGCGCTGCGAGTAAAAATCTTTTACAAATTACGCAGATGAAAAATTTTACTTACCCGGATGGCGTTGCAGCGGGTAGCGTCCATGAAGGCATTGTAGCTCATGGACTGTATCGTGGCCCGGTCGGCCGGGAGCAGCGCGACCCGAAATACTTCGCGCGCCACTCGAGGGTTTTCGAGGGCTGAATCGCCCTCGAATACCGACCAGGTGAGTGCAAGAGGCACTCGCTCCCCCGAGCCTGATGGGCCCAGAAGGCCAGCATCGGCTGGCCTCGGCGGAGCCGACCCCGAGGCTTCCTGACTGCTCTCCGGCTCGAAGCTAGGGGGCTGGGGTCGGACAAGCGGCCGATCTGACTGCCGCACGACTGAGGCGGGGCGCGCAAGCGCGGGACCTGCAGGACTCTTCCCCTGGTCGGCAACTGGAGCGTCCTGCCGACCAGGAACTTGTGCCAGGGGCACCGGGCATGGGAGCACTGCTGAAGCTCCCCGGGAGCCCGAGCCCCTAGAATCCGCGCCCTCCCTCTGACCCGCATCGGGGTGCGCGGGGCGAGAAGGACCCGCCTCGGCCACTGCTGTCGCCGGGGTCGCTGAGGTCGCCGAGACCTTCTGCTTCTTCCTCGGCTCGGTGGGCTCGCCCGAGAGCTCGGCTGCCCTCTTCTGGAAGCGGGCGTAGAGGACTTCGCTTTTAGTCACCATCTTTGCGATATCTGCAAAGGCGAACAGGATTAGAACATTAGAACAGTAAGGAAATAGAAAGAGACTAACTATCCTTACCGTGGGGACGTGCCGAGCTCGGGCCCACGTTCACTAGAGCGTCCTCACATATGAGGCCGTTCAGCAAAATGCCGTCCCTGAGGCCGCGGATGGTGTCGATGATCCCCTGCTCACGTGGAGAAAGCTGGGGGGGTTTGTTGATGGACCTGAGCTGGGCCGGCCCCCACCTGGGGTCAAACCCCCAGGACCGTTCAGAACCTAGGAAGAAGAATTTCTTCTTCCAGTCATGAATGGACGAGGGGGCACCATGAAAGAGTGGCCGACCCGCCCGAAGGGCGATGTAGAGCCACTCACCGTCTCCCGGATTCGACTTAAAAATAAAAAGTCGCCGGAAAACGTTGACAGAGGTCGGAATCCCGTGCAGTAAGCACAGTGACAGGAAACCGATCACTGTCCTCCAGGCATTCGGAGCGAGTTGCGCCGGAACCAGCCGGCATACCATCAGCAACTCATTCACGAAGCCGTGAAGAGGAAATCGGAGACCGGCCCAGAGTGACTCCAGGTACACTCCAATCCGGCCTACCGGAGGATCGGTTACCCGATCCCCACGCCTGGCGGGTTCCAAATGGAACCCGTGAAGAGGGAAAAACCACTTTTCGGTCATTTCGACCTCCAGGACGCTCATGGTAGATACAACCTCACTGGGAAGAGAACCCATTGAGAGAGAGAGAGATTAAAAAGAAAAAGGGGGACCTGAGGAAGATGTCGGAGAAAAGAACTTCGGACTGTGAAAAGCTGGGGGAAGAAAAGTCGGAAGCAGAAGGCAATAGGAAGGGGGCGAAGGGCCAGGGGAGAGTTTATATAAACCTCCCCAACGGCCTCGATCGGCAAAAAGAAAAGCCGCACCCCGTTGAGATGACCACACGTGTCGGTCCAAAAGACAGAATGACGCATTTAATTAGGGCTAACGCTTCGAACGCCGAAGCGCCCCATCGGATCGTGCGGCCCCATCATGAGCCCACGGCGCGAGGACGCCTCGCAAAAGGTGTCCCAATAATGAGAATTTTCGAGAAAGAAGAGACGCCGCCTATTAAAGGCATCTCGAAGCGTCCGATAATTCAAAATGCGCAATAAATTAAAATTTTTGGAATTCGTAACGACCCAACTAAAGCTACTTCCCGCGCTCCAGCTGGTAGCCAACTGGAACTCGGGAGTCGGGGGTAGTGTTGGGGGAAAAACCCCAAGTCATACCGCCACGGAGGCGCTCGGCCAAAAGGCGCCGACCGGAAAGGCGCTCGGCCAAAGAGTGCCGACCAGAGAGCACCAACCAGAGGGGTGCTCGGCTAGAGAGCGCCGATCCGAAAAGATGCTCGGCCCAAGAGTGCCGACCAAAGGGAGCGCCAAGAAGAGGCGCTCGGACCAACCAACACAACCAAGTAGGGATGCTCGGCTAGAAAGAGCCGACCAGAGGACGCCGACCAGAAAAGCGCTCGATTAGAAGACGCTGACCAGAAGCATTAGAAGCAACCCCGCCACAGGGCGCCCCATTGGGCGACCAGCTCGGCTCGGCAGGGGTGCCGAGCCGATTGCCTTGACCAAATGTTCAACTCCTGCCTAACCCCCTGAGGGACATGACAACTCCACTACAACCTGCCGCTATCTCCAAGCCATCAAGGCATAAGATCTCCGCAGGTATTTGGCACGACCTGCCATTAATGCATGAGACCCCCTCAAGTCTCCGATGCCCTCAGTCATTTAATGAACACGGCTCAAGACGATCTCCGGATCACTGAACCATCAAAGCGTATGGCTCTCCCTGACCGCCGGTTCACTCGGTAATAAATGCACTTACCATCCATGGACCCCAGGCCTACCACGGTCGGCGGTTCAACCACTCCAACAGGTCCGATCGACCGTGACAACTCCCTGGTTCCGGTCTGATTCGGCCTTATTTTCCACTACGCCATTAATGGGCCAAATCGTGCCCAATTATTACAAAAGAGAACAAACCCCCTGTCACCTCCCGGGCAACATAAAATCCTTCTATAAAAGGGAGCCTGGGAGGAAAGAAGGGGGGACCGGAACACAAGTAAACAGCACAGACACAATTGAGCGCAATATTCTCTTCATCTTCTCCCCATATCTCTTTCTTGCTCTCTCCACATATTTGCCCCCTCTGACTTAAGCATCGGATGGCCGGCGCCGGGAAGCCCGGCCACCGGCTTTTTTGCAGGACAGGACAGGACGCACTCTCCCTCACTCGCTCACCCTCCAGAAGGACGCAGCCGGCCGGCGCACCGCCGTCCGCCCTCCCTGCGGCGGAGCTCCTCCTCCCCTGGCTCCGTGGCGGCCCCCGGGTCCAATTTCCAGCAACAACAGCCAATAGACACAAATACTAACCATAGCCTCTCCGATTTTCACTCCTTAAGTTGCAAAAAGCTAATTTCGTGCTACTAGTTATCATCACCACAGCAAGGAAATGCGCTCACATAATTTGTAAAGAGTAAGCATTAATTACAATAGAGAGAACAAAAGGAAGCAAACTTAGATAAATCAAATGCTAGTATTGATGAGTTCTATCCAAATTTAGTGTCCAGCTTAAGGAAATTCCAATAAATTTAAACCAAACACCAAAAAGTATTAAATTAATAGTTACAAAGGTTTCTGGAAAAAGTTTAAGGAAACGATATATTTACAAGAATATTGTTCCTGGATCCTTGAAAATGGCTTGAGGACTACACATCCAAATCAAAACATGAAGGGCTCGTTTGGTTCGTAGGAAAAGAATGGAAAAAGTGTGGTCAATGGAAAAGTAAAGAGATATCTCTTGTTTGATTAAAATTTTCAAAAGAGAGAGACAAAAAAGTCGTATTATCGTAGGAATATGACTCTCACGTTTAATGAAAAAGTCTTTCCCATAAAAAAATATGAGAAAGTTACTTTTTCATAATCTAAAAATCAAAACATTTTTATTTTTCCCCAAAAAAGTCCTTCAGCTATCTTTATTTGTTCCAAAGCATTAAAAACCTAATTTTTATTAAGATTATAATAGAAATTACACATAACTTTTCCAAAAAAGTGGATGGCCAATTAAATATAAACGCTTTGAAAATCTACCACTTTTTCATTGTCAACCAAACATGCCAAAAACACTTTTTCATGTATCTTCTTTTCGGGAATCTGCTATACAAGAATCATATTCCTATATAAAAAAAAATGCTTTCCGTGAACCAAATGAGCCCTAAGTGAAGATATGCACAAAGTTACTGTGGCCAGAAAAATTAAAGATATTAACTTTGAAAACATTATCAAATGATAAAAGTATAGAAGGGGAAGTGCAAAACTTACTATAGTATGACTTCACTATCCTCACCTGGAGGTTGACTTGTACTTGAACCATCATTGTTTGACTTTGGGAGCTTGCTGGCATCGGTGACGGGCCCCGGCAGAGTCTGTTCAATAAGAAAGGTGAGTATTCCACCAAAAAGAATTTGATTTGGCCCAACTTAACTGCATAAATTAAAGTCTCATGAAAAGGACACAAGAAATTTTAGTTTAGAAATTTTAGAGTGTGATGCCATTGTCTTACCCTCGCTTTGTTTCAGATATCCATTCCGGATCCTCCAATCGTGTTGTACATGGAAAATAGATTATTAAAATGAAATTGTAAGAAATCAATGCATAATTATTTTGAAGAACTGGAACAAATAATAGAGGGGGAATAAATGTATAGTTTTTCACACAATACCAGAAAGAAACACAAGTAGAAACCAATTGACAATAAAAAGAAACAATCAAACAACTAAAATTAAGAGGGGGAAAACACTCGAAATGGAAAAGATTAGGAAAAAAAAAAGAAGATACAAATTGTAAAAATAGAAATAGAAAAAAATGGGATGCCAAAAGGAGGATCTGAAGTATCACAGCATTCAACAAGTACTAGAAATAGAACAGAGTCTATCATCAACGGGGGAAAAAAGAAAAACTTAAGATGAGGAAAGAAATAAAGGATCCAACCATATGGTAAACTACTGCTACTACAAGAAAAGAGTAAAGATTTGCAAAAGAAAGTCCAACCAAACTCTAGCACAGAGAAAATATCAAAAAACCATTTGGAGAGGAAACAAAGAAAAGAAACGGAGCAGGCTAAGTGGCTAACGAAAGAAAGCGTCTAACGCTCACGGCTCACCTGGTCAGTGGGTGATCGGATCCGACGACATCCGGGGAAACGGAGTCAGCGGCCCTCTTAGTCCCGGCAACGTCGCCACCACCGCTCAGTCCACCACCCAAAGCAACAGAGGAGGAGGAAACAGAGGACTAGGAGAGGCTGCAGCATGGATCTATTTGCATTGATCGTGAGCTGATCGTTTTAAATAGAGAAGTATGTGATAATCCATGCAGATGTATATTTAGTTCAACATCGATTATTCGTCCGAAAGATTTTTGAATACTTATGTAGGACTAAAGAATTCAAATAATACCTTTCGACTAGCTTTTTTAGATGAGATTCTGGGTCATCGTTACATTTATACATCATTAGTTACAAAATAATAGTGATTCAAACCCTCAACCACCATATTGCGACATGCATTTCTATCATATATAAAAAAATTGCGTTACTTATTTGGATACATTTAGATCATCAAATAATTATTTAATACATATTTTGATATTTTATATTTTAATCATTGTTTTTATATAAAAAATTTCAATTTAATAAAAATAAAAATAAGCATACTTTATTTTATTATTTTATTATATTTTCAAAGATTTATTGTTAACATATTTAAAATGAACTGTGTATTTCTATGTTCATGTAAATTTTACTTACAAGCTCTGCAAGAATAGATAAATCATGATTAGTTTTATTTATTCTAATAATAAAAATAATAATGATATTTGATTAAAAATATTAATATTTTTATATTATATTATATATAAAATATTTTTTATTATTAATATTTTAATATATGTCTAGTCGAACCAGTGATCTATATATATTAATACTAAGAAGATATGTTATTTATCATAAATAACTTTATTGTAAAGATTCCAATCATGAGATGATTTGATGACCACCTTAATATGTACGACTATATTTGATGACTCTGGAGTGACCACATCCAAGCTCTTAAAAAATTGTAATTTTAGGTTTAACAATAATCTCCCAAAATTCTGTAAATTATAAGATTATTTACTAGCATATTAATTAAATATCATAATAATAGTTATAGTCCCCATCACTTCAAATTATATACCATAGAATAAAATTTTATAGAGACATGTATAATAAAGTACTATTAATAAAAAATACTTATGAGATGGTAGTCGCACTTATACTATAATGCTACAAAAAAAAAATAACTGCATAAAATAAGAAATGCTATATGTAAATTATTATCAAAATTTATTTTTGTTGCAATGGCAAGGTGCAGGATTAGGCATCCTGAATTATTGGTGCAAGAATGTTTTGCCCATCAATATTCAAATTGGGCGACCAACCCTAAACGAGCGATATGCAAGCAAGCATATGACCTTCCGACATTGATGTTCGACGAGCGCTTGGACATGCATGTATGAAATTTGTGATAGTGCATGAGATTGGAGTAATGAGGATTTGTTGAATGGTAATTTCATGAGATATTTTGTGAAAAAAACATGACAAAGGATTAATAAGTGGAGCTTCAATTTGGATATAAATGGAAAAGTAGAGCTTCAGCTGTTTATAGTTGTTCTCGCTGCTAGTCCTGATTCAATATTGTTTGTAGTTCTCGTTACTTGTTTCTATGGCCCCATTCATCAACTGCTCATCTTGGTGCACCACTGCGAGAACAAGTAGGATATAATTTGTTTAGCATTAGACACATGCCAAAGCATAGACAACTGGATTAACATAACAAGCCAGATTTGTGGATGACGAACTATATATCAGGCAAACACTTGGTACCTGAAGGTGGCATGCATCATTTTTATTTTCTGTGCACAAGTAATGATATAAATGCAAAGGCAATTCCATAAGATTTAGGTGCCAACATGTCATGCATATTATTTGATATGCCGATGGGGGAGAAGACTGGATCAAGATAAAAATTGTGTTTGGCCCCTCAAAAGAAAGGGATACTTGAAACTGTTTTCAAGTAGCAGGCCAATTCCTACATCCATTTGATGGCAGCATGATCAAAGTATGCTAGCTAGGTATCAATATTTTTTTTTTAAAAAAAACACAGTTTTGCATGAACAAATTGCACCATTATCTTCCTGCTCATCGATCAGCTTTGGTAAAATGTCGACTCTTGTTTTGGTCCACATTAGCCAAGCTAGACTTGTTTTGGTTTGCCTTGGTTGACATGAAATGGTAAGCGAAAGGATGTGATTAGTTATTTGTCACTGGTCTCCTTTTCCTTTCTTTGAACTTACCTTAAGACGTGTTCTAGTGGGGCCAAAGAAGGATTCATCTTTGTATCTACTGTTGGATTGCATAGTAACCGCTTCAAGATCCATGCAGATAAAAAAAGGATGAAGTCGTTCTGAGTGCTTTAAGATCTATGCTGAATGCCATCTAATGATCGACAATTTGAAAAAGGATTAATTATTTTTCTGCATGATAGATACAACCCAAACACTGTCGGCTGTGTATACATGGCTTAACATCTATAGTCTCAAATAACCTCCATAGGACCAATTATTGACTCTTACAATGATTATTATAGTCATTATTTATCTCAAACAATATTTTTTAATATTAAATAATTATTGAAATATTACCGTTATAACAGTATAATTGTCACGCCCCCGCTTGCGCGGGGCACGTGAGGCACCCAGTGCCCACGTGAGGGCCACATGAGGGGGGAACACAGGGCTCCCCTGCCAGATATTATCCGATTCCGGGGCTTCACGCAAGTGTCCTTTATCCCTCTCCAATTTTGTTTTCCTCCCAAAACGCGTCTGCCGGATTAGGAGACACCCGCCTCATATGCCCAGGCTCTAGAACGAATCTTTCCGATGTGGGACTATTGAGCCTCACATCCTTTCCACCATCGGACAAGAGCCGTCCTCGGCTCTAATACCAAATGTCACGCCCCGCTTGCGCGGGACACGTGAGGCACCCAGTGCCCACGTGGGGGCCATATGAGGGAGGAACACGGGGCTCCCCTGACAGATATTGTCCGGTTCCGGGACTTCACCCAATCGTCCTTCACCCCTCTCCGGTTTTGTTTTCCTCTCAAAATGCGTTTGCAGGATTAGGAGACACCCGCCTCATATGTCCAGGCTCTATAACGAATCTTTCCGATGTGGGACTATTGGGCCTCACAATTATAATGCAAAAAATATAATGAGCAATAATTGAAAAAATAATGGTGTTATATTTTTGTCATTATAAAATAATATATTTGTTTGATTGTACAATCAACTATGCAGAAAAATTTGAGGAAAAATTTAAAAATTAATTAAATTTATTTTATTTAAAAGAAAGTAAAAGAAAAAACAATTGTAGTTATTTAGGAAAAAATTGGATGATAACAATCTCTATATTACGTTGGTCGAAATTTATGATGGTTATTTAGTGTTGTTAGTTAAAACTATGCTGATGCCACATTGTTAACCTTAGGGCCATTTTAATGTTTGTTTTTCGGGGGAAAAAAAGTTATGGAGGCGGTACATGTCAAGAATTTATATCTTCTTGTTGGATAGAGTATTGCTGCGGCCAAAATTAGATCCAAAGAACAGAATAGTGTAGAGATACCAACAGTATCATGGATTGGGCGGCATCCTATGCAGCTCATCATTTTAGAAATTTTATTTTGGAGAATCACGCATTTATTTTGTTTCTCTTATATTTTTTTTTACTATCTGATTTTTTGAGTTATACTTGCACTCTTTGTGTGTGACCTGCCAATGTATATATAAGAAAAAAATAAAATAGTGTAATAGGATACTATGCATAAAATAAAAACTTTCGATTTTTCTAGAGAAGAAGTTATAAACCCGCTTGGATCGGACTCTTAGAAGTCGTTTTCTTATCCGAATCCATCCAAAAATCAGAGCTCGGTTGAAATAGATCTTCCTGTGTGCCACACGTCAAACTGTAATTGGACTCCAGATTTAGCCTCGACAAGGATAGGCCTAGTCAGTGCCGTCCGGTCGAGGTTTGGAATCGGTGCGACAAAGTAAAAGGGTTAAAACTTAACGTTCTATTGATGGGACTTCGATTAGAAAAATAATGACCTGGGGTTCCAGTTCCATCGAATAAGGTGGTGGCTCTCGGAGAAATCCAACAAAGAGGAATGGATGATGAGAATCCCACCAACTTTTGCCGGCCACTAGCTCTAAATTCAGGTACCACCAACCACCTTCGCATATTCTTTGAGGGAGATTAATGGGGTTGCAACTGATCACTCAAAATTTTATAGATTGAAAAAAAATAAATAAATAATCAGCACATTTTAAAATTTACTATTTTTTTATTTTTTAAATACATTCATATTAAAAATGTATGAATCAATTAAAGATGATATTTTATTGGTGGAATGCATTGTTTGCATAAAATGGATAAGATAAAAAGTTTTGTCCAAATTGAATTGGCAGTGGTACAACTTGGAGCTAAAGCCATCTAGTGGACAATGGAATACTTTGCTTTGAGGGTTTATGCCCATGTCACGTCCCAGGAATAATCCATGAATAGCCTGGGCAAATTGTGATTTAGTGGCCTGAGAATCCATCATCCCTCATGGTTTATGGGTTTCAGAAGAACAATACGCTGTATTAGAATAATAGTAAATTCGGTCAATTTTTACTTAGTACATTTTAAGATCCACCCCTTGGCTCTCCATTTGAAGTTAAAATGCCATAGAAAATTTCCCATGTGCCTTTTTTTAAAAAAAATAAAAGATAAAAGTATGTAGGCAATTTATTGCTGAAAATTGGTATAACAAAATCATAGTAATAAAAGAATTCAGAAAAGTAATTCTATGATAAAATAAATTTAGCTAGCGAGCGTGCAGTGAAATTATGTTTTGTGTCAATGATAAGCTGAACATGGATTTAAGAGAGCCTTGGACCCTAGCTAATCGCATGAATCATCTTGTGCTGAGTGGTAGAAGAAACTTTTTGTGTGACCGAATTGATGCCTCTTAAGTATTATATATATATCTTCATAATTCGAATTAAAATACATTAGGTTTTTTTCTTGGATTATCATATTTGGTTGTTCTAACTTAAATTTTTAATTTTTGTTTTCATTTAAAGTTCTAGCAAGTTTTCTTCCTAGAACTCAACAATGATCGGATCCCATCTACTCACAACATTTCATAATGCTAGGTATATAATATCTGTCAAGCCTGCAAGTTTGGATATATCGCCATTGGAGTAGTTATGCATTAATTATTTTTAAACTTACAAATATTTCTTTATGATTTATTTGCTGTCCATCATCTATTATTTTATCTTGTAGCCATAATATGCTCATAATAATTTTACCATAGTGATTATAATAATAAGAATAATTTCTTTATCAAATTTTATTTTTAATGTTTCATATAGTGACCATAAAATGATTGTATGATATGACATTTAAGTCACTTTATAATTGTTGAAAGAGAGAGGAACTTGCTATTGAATTCCATTTTCAGTTTTCATATAATTACCATAGAATTGTTCTGTGGTCATTATATAAAAATAAGAAATTTGAATTTTATTATTATAAATGAACTACAATAGATATGTCATCAAATTTCTTCTATTATTTTTTTTATACAGTGGTAACAAGACATTTTTGTAGTCGTTAGCAGAAAATACAAAATTTTCTACCATCATTGTATGGAAATGCAAAATTTGGGTTTTAATATAATGAACAAACGAAAGAGGGGCCTTCCCAAAAATCCCAAATTCCATTTTCATTTAGTCACTTAAAATAGCTTTCTTGGAGACATGAAAATTTAGCATTATTATAATTAATAAGTTATAGGTTGACTTCTAATCGAATTTCATTTCTCATTTTTATATAATCAACAAACTAAAGAGTGACTTATCATCAAATTTTATTTCTTGTGTTATATAATAACCATAGAATAATTTTATGGCCACTATTATGTAACTCAAAAATTTTAGCTTTAAAATTGTCATCAAAATTTATTCCAAATGCTTCATACAGCGCCAATGGTATAGTTTTATCTTTAATGCAAGGAAATATAGAACTTGGGCCTTAGTATAATTACAAAAATTACAAACAAAATTGTCACTAAATTTTATCTTCACTGTTTTATATAGTGGCCACAGAATGATTTTTGGTCACTATATGAAAATAATAAATTTAGAGCTTAATATAATAAACGAACTATAGAGAAACCTTCAATTAAATTTCAAGTCCCGTGTTTTATATATTTAATAATAATATAAAACACAAAATATGAACCTTATGACAATCAATGAACTATAAAGGACATGTTAAATTTCACTTTCCATTTTTCATATAGTGATCACAAAATGGTTTTGTAGTCAAAACATAGAAATTGAACTTTAATACAGTTAGTAAACTATAGATGGGTATGTCATTAAATTTAAAGTTTCTCATTTTCATATAATGACCATAGAATAGTTATATAATTGGTATATGGAAGCATAAACTTTGTGCCTTATTATAAATAATAAACCACAAACGGAATTGTAATCATCCATGTCTATAGAAACATGAAAGTTGTACCCTAAAATAATTAATCAACTATAAAAGGGCCTGCTATTAAATTTCATTTTCCATGTTTCACTAATATGCAGTATATCGAAACATAAAGTTTATATTTAATGTAATTAATGAACAAGACTTATATGAAATTTTATTTTCCATCATATACTGTTATTATTGAATAGTTCTATGGTCACTATATAGAAACATTGAAATAGAATCTATATATGATCTATAAATAATTTTTATTTTCCTTGTAATTAATGAAAACTCTTTAAGTAATATATTATTAAAATTTCATATCTTGTATCTGTCACGCCCCCGTCCCGAGATCGCGGGCCGGGGGTCGCGCCAACCGCCGCACACCCGTAGGAAACTCTCCCCACGAGCATGCAAGGCATCTAATCCAAACACCTCAATTATGAAATTCCAAAATAATTTAACAGAATAAATTGAAATCTTATTCCATTGACTAACTCAAGTCATAATGTCTCACAAGTCTAAATATGCAGCGGAATAATCATTTACCAACATGCAGAAACCTAGTTCTTAAAATAATAAAAGTCCACCAATCATAATAAATGTCCATAATAACAAATCAACTTAAATAACCCTAATCTAAGATAACTTGTGCCACAATCCTTCTAGGCGCTCTCCCAATTTGAATCCCCAATAGACTAGTTCTCGAAATCTGTAAAACAACAAGAGATGGTATAATGAGCTAGACAGTCCAGTAAGTAATGAACACCCTAGCTAGATAAATCAAGCAATAATATGTGGAAAATAAATAGATATGCAGTTCCAAAGTATAAGTCAAATATTTCTTAAATTCATAAGATTCTTTTCGCGGTTTCAAGATTCTTTCACATATTCAATTCATCTTGTCGATCCTGGACTATGACCACATGTTTCCTGTGGCAGGGTCATCAACACCGACTAATCTTCTTGCGGTGAGTCCTTCAGGACGGTCAATTGCCAACGTATCTGCCCCCATTGGCGGGGTCCTCAACATAGCCAGGTCGATAGTTCAATTAGTTCTCTATTTCATATTTCAGTTATAAAAACATACAGTGTCAAAACCAAATATCGTTCATATCTTAACCTCTTTCAATTTACCAGATTCAACTCAACAGCCAAGGACTATGACCACATGTTCCCTGTGGCAGGGTCATATCACCGACTATTCTTCTTGCGGTACCAATATATTAGCCCCCATTGGCAGGGTCCTCAACATAGCTCGACTGCAAGTCTGAATCTATCTCAAGTCATTATCTTTTCTTACATTATGTTCAGTGTTTCAAGCCGAAAAATACAATGTCAGAGCAATTAAATACAATTCAACCGGAAGCAAATACGTCCAATCAGAGTCATACAATACTCTAAAAATATACATAATTCAAACCAGAAGCAAATACGTCCAATCAGAGTCATACAATATTCTAAAAATATACATATAATCCATGCATCAAATTCGTAATCACAAATAATTCGATTCGTAAAACAGATATTTACTTTGCCGATAAATCTAGTAAAGAGGTTACATCACTTACCTTGCGAACGCGATCCACAACAAATCCAATTAATTCCGCAAATCCCTCGCAGAACCTAATATTCAAAACCATATTTTCTTTTAAAATTCATCACAATATATATATATAAAACCTAAATTTTAACATTCTCCCAGGGCCGACCCTGCCGAAGTGTCTAGCACCCCGGGTTCGGGTTCGGATTCGGGTTCATACCCGTAAACCACCCTCCTTTTATTTTATTATTTTTTTCTTTTTTTTTCTTTTCTTCTTTCTTTTCTTTTTCTTTTCTTTTTCCCTTCTTTTCTTTTTCTTCTTTCTTCTTTTCTCTCCTGATTCCCTTCTTCACCTTTGGCGAGACAGGGGACCCGTGAGCCCCCGCCCCCCCTTCTTCTTCCCTCTCGGTCGGACCCAAGGCGGCCGCGGTGGCTGGCCTTGGCAGCGGCAGGAGGTGGCGGAGCAAGCCCGGCCACCCCCAGCGACTGGCGGCGGCGAACACGCCGACGGCTAGGGCAGCCGTTTTGGAGCCAAATCCGGCGATCGGCCGGCCCCAACCCACCACACATCGTGGCCAAGCTTCAGAAGAAAAGGAGAAGAAGGTGAGAGATTCTTACCTCAGCCCCGACGAAGACCGGCGCCTCCCCCTCTCCGACGGAAAAGAAGAAGGAGACCACCCGCCACCCGGTGCCGTGGCTCCTCTCTCTCTCCCTCTCTCCCTCTCTCTCTCCCTCTCTCTCGGTGGCCACACGAAGAAGACCCTCCCCCATTTCTTTCTTAGGGTGCGGCGGCTCTCTCCCTCGGTGGACTCAAAGGAGAAGGAGAAGGAGAAGGAGCCCTAAAACAGGGGCTCCTTCTTCTTCGGGATGGATCCCTCCATCCCGTTGCCTCACGTGCACCGCACGTGAGGCCAAAACTTGGGACTGGGCCGGTCAAGTGGACCGGGCCCAGTTCCAGGGTCTCACATTCTTCCCCCCTTAAAATAATTTCGTCCTCGAAATTAACTCACTTAAGGCTTCAAATTTTGAAAATATAGAAACATCATATCATTCCCGAGCTCCTAAACAATCCCCATCTCGAAATGCAGGCTCACAAGATTTTGGCAAAATTATGGCATCTTAAAACTTAATCCTTTCCATCTATGATTCATAGCAAGTTCTTTTGATCTCTTTCAAAATAAGACTAACCTTCCAGCCTTGGATTAACATGTCATAATTCTTTTTTTTTTTTAAGAAATTAATTGCTCCTGATTAATTCTACATAGAAATTTAATCGGTTAAATGTAAGTAGGAGAAAGCTTTAGTATCAAATGCTCCTCATTTTTTTTTTTCCATGATATAATGATCAACCTTTGTCTTATAAAACCTCAAGCCCTTTCAAATAGCCAGATTAACAATGTTAGAATTAGGAATAGGAGATCCATGTTAAAACTTTCCAGATCTAAGTCCAACCAAGTAACCATCAATCCGTTAATACTAAATTTAAGATGCCCAAGATTCTCCCAAGAATTGTCAACAATAGAAAACCCCACTGATGAAAATTACATAGCTACCTTCAGATTATTCATAGAACCAACAACATTCTTCTCTACTAGAAGACTAACCTCAGTCTTCCAATAGTTCTACTTATCAATATAATTTCATCTTATCATAAGAATAAGGTCCAATACCTCCAGATTTGGTTCTTTTATAGATGATGTAAATCAAACTTCTCTCTCTCATAAATAAAAAATCAACGTCTTAATTTTGAATAAGAACATCAAGTTTCTTTGTCAAAATATCAACTACTCTTGATTAATCGATCTATCACAAGATTAGGTCATAAATAACTCTAATCCACCCCTAGTGGAATATTCATCAAAGTCACTTGACAACCTCAAGTTCTTTCAAATAGAGGGTTGATATTAATTGAAGAAGTACAAGCTTCAGATTTAGGAGGAAATAGGTCTACACCAAAATATTCCAGATCCAAAATCAAAATCGATGATCTATTAATTCTAGTCTCAAGATGTTAATCATTTCCTTAGCATGACATAAAATTAGAGAACCTAAGATAGTGCAGCGACATCCAAAAATTCAAAATCAAATCAAGTCTTTTGTTATTAAAACTTGCCGAATTAAAGGAATAATACTTCTGACCAACTTAGAAAAATAGTTCAGACCACTACGCTTTCGTTGCGCACTCTGATTCAAACTACCAAAATTCTTTGGATTCACTAATAATTTTTTGATCAAAATACTATTTTGTATTATGAACTAAAGAGATTCAAAATTTCAATTTCCACGTAAAGCCTAAAAAGAAATCTTTGATTCTCGTCCCCTACTTTACCTCCAGCCATCCGTCTAGATTCACCCTCGGGTCAAAATTAATTGAATCTTAATTCTCTTATCAGTTCAACTAGAGGCTTCTAAGTCAAACTCCACGTAAAATCAACCAGAAGAATTCTCTCAATGCTCGTCCAAATTAGAAGGCGTTAAATCAATACAAATGAGTAAAACCAACTCAACCATCCCTCCTAACATTTTCTTCATCGAGATCTTTAGCATTTATCAAAGATCCTTCATCATAACCATGTAAGCCTCTAAAATACAAATTCTTTATGCAAATCTAGATTTTTATCAGCAACCGCAACAATATTGACAAAAGACCCTAGATCGGCTTAAATCCAAACTTTGAATTGAAGTTTTATATACATCACATAGTCTCTGATAGACAGGAACAAGATCTATTATTTGGATCCAAAGACGATAATTTAAATTAATAATAATCCACAGAGATGAATACTTTACAATCTCCAATAAAATTATTTCTTCAAGATTGATAATTATTTCTTAATTCTGTCAAAAGCATAAGCTACAAATTTAAAAGAAAAGAGATCTAGGCTAAAACATTCCAAATCCAAGATCAGCTAAATTAATCCTAGACTTGGGATGCCAGATTTCTCTCTCTCTCTCTTTTTTACAACAGATAGAAGAACCTATTAATAACATGATGATATCCAGTCAAAATCAAAAATACTATTCTTTTCTTTGACAACGAAATTCTCCTTAACAAGGAAACCCATCAGAAAATATTTTCCAATCATAGAGTTAATATCGTTGATCATCTTAAAATAATTTAAACAACCAGTATTCTCATAATTTACTAAATTACTTCCAATCATAATCCCAATCTATATTGTAATTTTAAATTAATTCTAGAATTTTATCCCAAATATATTCTCCATCTACACAGGAGTTTCATACATGATCCACATACAGTTTTCAATCCTCGAAGAATATTTTAATCAAGCACTGTAAAAAGGTTTCATAGCCCAAATCTTAAACAACTTTATATAAATGGATCTTAATTTGCCTCTAAAAAAATTATCTTCAAAATTAAGCAAAATCATAGTATACCTCCATATCAATTTTTGAGTTTACAAGTTCACTTAAATAATAAATAATCACAATGCATGATAATATTCCATGGCCAATCCTTTTGCACTTAATCTAGATCCAAATCTAACTAATTATAACTTGATTCATAGATTGCCCAATCTTCCATAATGTATCAAACCTCATAAGTAAATTCAATCATAATTTCCTAGTAACCTTCTCATACATAATCTATCACAAGGCTTAATAGAAAATCTTGAAAGTAGCTTACAATGCAATTGACATGGATTCACGTCCAATGCCCTTAGTGTTTATCCACCTACACTCATCTTATGTCAGATTGTTTGTCTTAGATTTTATCCAACCTGGCTCTGATACCACTTAAGTTGTCACGCCCCCGTCCCGAGATCGCGGGCCGGGGGTCGCGCCAACCGCCGCACACCCGTAGGAAACTCTCCCCACGAGCATGCAAGGCATCTAATCCAAACACCTCAATTATGAAATTCCAAAATAATTTAACAGAATAAATTGAAATCTTATTCCATTGACTAACTCAAGTCATAATGTCTCACAAGTCTAAATATGCAGCGGAATAATCATTTACCAACATGCAGAAACCTAGTTCTTAAAATAATAAAAGTCCACCAATCATAATAAATGTCCATAATAACAAATCAACTTAAATAACCCTAATCTAAGATAACTTGTGCCACAATCCTTCTAGGCGCTCTCCCAATTTGAATCCCCAATAGACTAGTTCTCGAAATCTGTAAAACAACAAGAGATGGTATAATGAGCTAGACAGCCCAGTAAGTAATGAACACCCTAGCTAGATAAATCAAGCAATAATATGTGGAAAATAAATAGATATGCAGTTCCAAAGTATAAGTCAAATATTTCTTAAATTCATAAGATTCTTTTCGCGGTTTCAAGATTCTTTCACATATTCAATTCATCTTGTCGATCCTGGACTATGACCACATGTTCCCTGTGGCAGGGTCATCAACACCGACTAATCTTCTTGCGGTGAGTCCTTCAGGACGGTCAATTGCCAACGTATCTGCCCCCATTGGCGGGGTCCTCAACATAGCCAGGTCGATAGTTCAATTAGTTCTCTATTTCATATTTCAGTTATAAAAACATACAGTGTCAAAACCAAATATCGTTCATATCTTAACCTCTTTCAATTTACCAGATTCAACTCAACAGCCAAGGACTATGACCACATGTTCCCTGTGGCAGGGTCATATCACCGACTATTCTTCTTGCGGTACCAATATATTAGCCCCCATTGGCAGGGTCCTCAACATAGCTCGACTGCAAGTCTGAATCTATCTCAAGTCATTATCTTTTCTTACATTATGTTCAGTGTTTCAAGCCGAAAAATACAATGTCAGAGCAATTAAATACAATTCAACCGGAAGCAAATACGTCCAATCAGAGTCATACAATACTCTAAAAATATACATAATTCAAACCAGAAGCAAATACGTCCAATCAGAGTCATACAATATTCTAAAAATATACATATAATCCATGCATCAAATTCGTAATCACAAATAATTCGATTCGTAAAACAGATATTTACTTTGCCGATAAATCTAGTAAAGAGGTTACATCACTTACCTTGCGAACGCGATCCACAACAAATCCAATTAATTCCGCAAATCCCTCGCAGAACCTAATATTCAAAAACCATATTTTCTTTTAAAATTCATCACAATATATATATATAAAACC